>NC_056728.1:303205993-303505993 GCF_019279795.1 Protopterus annectens
ATCCCTGTTGAAGGTCTACGTGAACATGCTACTTCACATGCCCGCTTCCATAGTGGTGGTAGCAGCAGCAGTGCAGCTGGTGCTGTTCTGTCCACACCAGGATACAGAAGGCACGTGCATGTGGTCCTGGATGGTCCCAAAAGGAACACAGTTCCAGTGGACATGTGTTATCAGACAGTACCCAATCTGGACCTCTGCCTGGTAGTGGCCGTGCATCCCCTGCCAGGCGCAGGTCACGTGGCCGTGGCTGGACACCGTGAACTGGAAAACTTGCCCTGTACAGTCTGCAGCTGTCAGTAATACCCCTGTGTAGGCCAGCCACATGCCAGACCTGTGTGCATACATACACAGACACACCAGAAACAAATGTAGGGCACCTCAACACACACATGCATAACATCCACACACACCCAATGAGATAAAAGGCCCTAACCCACACACATGATGTCATCCAATGGTGCAGCCTAGGCCTCTGGCAAACATTATCACCCTGTGCATATGATGATGCCTGTGCCACATCCCTGCCATCCACACCATCGGTGCAGGGACATGCTCATATGGTCTGATGCACAGGGTGAACATACTAGGAAGACAATTGTAGATTACCTTTGTTGAGTAGTGTTGACAGGCAGCAGACATAATGTGTACTACAGTTTTAGAATGCATTTTGTATTTTTGACAGTATGTATCATGTGTAACAACACTAACAGCATGTTAATCTTGATGTTCTGCCTTCCTCTTTCAGGTGCAATTGCATGTGCTGGGGGATGTCAGTGTTTGCTGTTAGTGTCCCATATGTAAATATAGACTACTCACAGGTCTGTATGACAATAACTGCATGCACTTTGTAGCTTCCACATCACAATTATAATCTCCCAAGTTTCAAACCTGTTTACTGATCAAATGATCCAAGAGCATGATAGCTGTGCAGTAAGCTACTGTGCCCAAAGCCGTCACATCCATAGTGGGACATCACAGGTATAGTTACCTGGAGTGAGGAGGAGGTAAAAGAGTGGTTTAGCAGATGAAAAGGATAAAGGCCAGTGGAAAATGTGTTTTTTCATTGGGAAGCAATAATAACTGCTCTCATGACAGGATGCAAACACACATAGACACTCAGGGATTTGCAGACACAGTAACACACCCACACACTCAGGGATTCACAGACACAATAACACACACTCTGACACACGCACACACAGTTGCCAGTGTTGGGATGAAAACCCCTGCCTATGTGCAGATCATCATTATAGTACTATGCAATTACAAGATGCGCCACAGAGATTACACATGTATAGGTAGTCAGAATGGCCTCAGATCGAGGACATCAACAGGGATACTAGATTGCAGTGAGTGTATGTGGGGAGGGGGGTTTATCAGTAGGCTATGGAACAACAAGCCTCGATCCAGGGCTTACACGTTTACAGGTGGTTAGAATGCCCTTCTAAGATTGATGACATCAACAGGGATACTAGATTGCATTGAGTGGATGGGGGGAGGGCGGGTCTTATCATTTCACTATGATAAATTACAGCCTCACTCCAGGGACCAGACTGCCATACACACACACACACACACACACACACACACACACACACACACACACACACTGTGGCATTCACAAAGATATACAACTATGTCACACACATACAGGCACTTGACATGTGTGAGATTCAAACCCCTGCCTATGGCTTGCTTTCTACTACAGTTGTCTACAACAATGTACAGGAGAGTGAAAAACATTTTGATGTATTTCCCACTCTACGTGACATATATGGACACACCCACACCCATACGTGCCAGTACTGTGAATCAAACACCTGCCTATCTCATGATCAGTATTACAGAGTTACAGCACTATTGCATGCACTATGAAGCATTCTGACTCTTTCCTTTGCCATCTGTGCTGATATATGAACAATATATGCACAGGGGTGGTGTTACTGTTACAGGTGTCAAGAGGTTTGCCTTCAGTGTCACCCTTACTGCATTCTATGTTGTGTGTCTTCCCCTTCAATTAACAAAACCATAGCTTAGCAGTTGCACAGGTTACTTTAGTAATGGTTGTAACACATATTTGCCACACACACCTCATGATTACTGGAAGAGTGCCAGCAATGTGCTCTGTTTGAGCTAGGCATTACACTTGTTCAAACATGTGCAATGTCTGTGGCTTATAAACATCTCACCCCAGCACGTTCTGGCTATTGTGGTAATAAGGTTAATGTCCATACAGCACACAGCATGCATGGCTTACAATTGTTGACATGGGGTATATGTAGGAGCTGTGGGTCACACATGGCTGTACATGTCATGTACATATCACCTATAACTACTCAGGAATATACAGAGCATAGCTGTATTTCCCTGAGTCTGTTAATACAGGCCATGTGTGTAGGTCCTATGATCCTGTTATTTGGGTATGTTTGTAGGCATTGCATTTGGTGGACATTTCTAATGACATTTCTAATGACATACATGCTACATGGATTGTTGTATGATATGATAGGTGTCATGGGTGACCAGTAGAGAGGGAATATTACTTCTGTCAACATGTATATCAAACCTTATGTACTGTTAGCATTCAGCAGCCATGGAAATATCTTCCATGTGCATATGTGTAATGAATGTATCCACCTGTATGTACAAAGGACAACAACAGCTATGGTATTTTCATGTATGTTGTATGAGTGTGGGATGTACATATCCAGGGCAGGTACATCTAGGTCATATCTAACCATGATGGTGTTGTTTGCTGGTGTACAGCAACAGTCAACTGTGTTAATGCTGACAACATCTGAGGGACCCTGGTATGTGTACAGCTGACCTGGTTACAAACAGTAGTATTATTGCATTGCATAACACATTATGCAACTGTGTCAGTACATGGGTACTTTGCAGAGTTGATGTAGGGCTAGGTACAGTCCACTAGTCGAAGGTTATTTGGTGTTGTACCATAATATTTCATACCACATTTATGGATGTGTGTTGGTAGTCTGAGGACATGGTGGTGGATGTATATGAGGATACAACCTAGAATGCAGCTTTTGCCACTGGCACCTGTACCTGACTCATCTGTGATGAATTATGTTGGAGTAGTGGTCTTTACTTGTGAGTAGCCTTTATGAATATGTGGACACCACCACCTGGAGTGGTCCATACCAGTGTTATGGCCCACATGTCTGGATCTGAGTTATATGGTCGTAGTGCTATTGTGCACTACAGAGCCTTCAGCCAGGTGTTCCTCACTGCACAGATGTCAGTATTCCCCATTGTAGGTTCTACATTGAGCTAATGGATTATGAAAGCCATACATCTAGCACTGGTTAGCATTAGCATCCAGTGCAATTGTCTTGTAGGTGTCAGAGTGTTACTTCTGTGTTTAGGACATTTGCCTTGGAATGGCACTATATGGGTAAATGCGACCTATGTATTATCCACACTCCCTTGAATCATGAATGCATGTGATCTGTGACAAAGGCTTGTCTTCTTTCAGTCATGTCATCCCGGAATGACAGACACTGGACAACCTCATAATTACAGCAGGACATTGGCTCATTGTTTTGGTCAAACAGTTGCCACTTGTACCATGACATCACTGTAAGTGGCAGTATTGTGCTTAGTATCAAATGCTACATCTAAGGTGATGGACAGCAGCAGATGTTGTGTAGATGACCAATGTCAGATATACTTAGTGGAGCAGTCCTGCTAATAATGACAACTACTAACACAGCTGGGAGAGGTCATCTTGATACCTGCACCTCAGTACCATTAGACAACGGGACTCACATATTAGGCTTGCACATGCCACTGTTCCAACTATAATGCCACTGTCCACAACCTGATATCAATGTATGCCTTTCAGGGCAGCAATGTGTGTGACACATGCTGTACTTTGCATCCACCTGTGTGTCCCACTTAACCAACTGTCTGTCACTTCCCCACATGCATGATTCTGTATACTTCACATATATATGGTAGTACTTCATGTACATGTATGCATGTGTATCACACAGCACAGACGCAGATATATAATTTACGGGCCAGATACAGGTATCTGGTAGTAAACCTGTATGATGTGCATATATAGTGACAGTTAAGATGTACATAGCTGTAAACCTGTGTGTTTACAATAGGAGTCTATTACAATGTGTTCTGTATGTCTAACTGTATGAGTATGCCCACTGTGGCCTTCTGTGGTTAGAATCAGAGTGCATCCCAAACAGCCCTTTGCTACTAAGTGTATGAGCGTACCCACTGCCACCTTGTATAATTGGAGTCAATGCATCCAATCAAGTCCTGTGATTCTATGTGTATGAGCATGACCACTGTAACCCTGTATAGTGATAGTAGTTGTTCATTCCACAGATGGGCATACTCCAGTTCAGGGCTAGTTGTGCTACAACTATACCTTTCAGGTCTACCTATGTCTTACCTGCAGATGATGTGTCTTGTTTGTGCATACAGGTTGTAATGGACTCCTACTTTAAACACACAAGTTTACAGCTATGTACATCTTAACTGTCAGTATCCCTGTTGATGTCCTCAATCTTAGAAGGGCATTCTGACTGCCTTGAAATGTGTAAGTTCTGTGGTGCGTCTCCTAACTGTGTAGTACTATAATAGTGATCTGTAGATAGGCAGGAGTTCTGATCCCACCACTGGTAACTGTGTGTGTGGCAGCAAATGCCTGTGTGTGTGTGTGTGTGTGTGTGTGTGTGTGTGTGTGTGTGTGTGTATTTGTGTCTGCATCCTGTCATGACAGTGGGTTTTACTGCTTTCCAAAGAGCAACCACCTTTTGCATTGGCCTTTATCCTTGTCATCTGCTAAACCACCCTTTTCCCCTCTTCCCCACTGCAAGTAATTAATCCTGTGATGTCACCCAGCTCAGACGCTGAATCAGATTAAGTGTAATTTTATGGGTTCTGTGGCACATACCCCAACTGCATACCACTCTACTAGTTACCTTTACATAGGCAAGACTTGTAAGCACAATACTGGCAAGTGTGTGTGTGTGTGTGTGTGTGTGTGTGTGTGTGTGTGTGTGTGTGTGTGTGTGTGACTACCCTGTAACCAGGCATACACGTGTTATGCCTTTTAACATGCTGCAGGCCATGGTAGTCATCTGTGGTGAGTGGAGTCTACAAATTATTACATAGTTAGGAATAAAAAAGAATAGACAGTCAAGAATGACTACTGTTGGGTGTTATTTTCCTGTGCCACTGTCGAGCAGTGACACAGAAGTGGTCCCTAGGATGTATTTCCATACCCATCATTCCCCCATCCAAACTCCACAATCCCCAGGGTATTTTTCTTTAGCCATCATTCCCCACCCCAAACTCATACACAACAACCATCCCTTCTCTGGTGAACTGATTAAGATTTAAATGTTATAATACAAGAGTTGCCTCTGTTTTGTGTACACGTCAATTCCTTTGGAACCCTTCTGTGTCACAAAGGGTGTTCAGACATGTTTATATATATGGCTGTAGCTGTGTCTGTGTATATGGATATATATATATATATATATATATATATATATATATATATATATATATATGTGTGTGTGTGTGTGTGTGTGTGTGTGTGTGAGTACACATCCCATAAGTGCATATATGTATTTAGTATTTATTTATAACAGTTGTACATATGTAGACTTGTCTATGTTGTTTCACAGAGTACAGTACATTCAAGGGTACTGTACATATGCACACAAAGTGACTGTCCCATTTGTTTTCAGTACTGTGGAATACCTGTAGTAAAATGTGTATTATAAAAACCATGAAACATGTATACAACCAAGATGGCTTAGTGATAGGTCCAGTGACCATGGTGTGCATGGTCCAAGGTTCAAGACCTGCAAGGATTGTTAATAATGTCATTTAGGACTGAATAAGGCATGTTTAAGCAGTTGTAAGTGGGTATAAATGTGTTTTCAGGACAGTAAGCAGTGGGTACACACAGTTAAAAGACATGTACAACTCGCAGTACACTTGAAATGCCATTCTTTTGTAATCCTGCGGATATCATTCATTGTGACATACACCTTTAGGGAAGAAGTACTTCAGTAATGTCTGTGGCGCGTATTGTAACTGTGTACTGCTGTAGTGTAATAAACTAGTTAGGTAGGGGCTCAAATACCAGATATGACAGGTGAGTGAGTGTGTGACTTGTATCCTCTGTAGTGGTGGTTGTAAGTGTGTGACACCTGTGGGCAATGTGGAGGAGGTTTTGCTTATATTGTATGTTGGCTGTACTCTATATCACAGTGTCAACCAATACAGGGATAACAGATGTACATTAGCTGTGAGGCTGGGGTACAAAGCCATACCCATACATGTGACATCAAGGCCAGCCAATCACAGTTAGCAACCCCACTATTATCCAGAGCACGCACTCAACCCATGTGTCAAATGCACACACATGCCTAGGCAACAGCCAATATGTGGGTAGTACACTGCATATCGGCCACTGATAGTAACTATGCAGTGATAGCAGCGGGCTACAGAGGGCATGTCACCCTGGCCATCTGTCCAATATGCACGTACATGCACACAGTGCACCTCCACCATGTTCCTCAATGGACACCTGCACCACCTATGGTGCCTTCACATGTGACTCACAACTGACATACCATGCCTGACAATATGCTTACAACTGCTTTACAGTGCCTTAATCACTCTGCATCTATCAGCCCTTATTCTGCCTAGCAACAAAATAAACAACCTCCGCTAGGCTCAAACCGAGGACCATGCACACCATAGCCAAAGTGATTTACTTCTAAGCAACCTCTGATATGCATTATTCTGCTATATTCGCAAACATATCATCCAGCCCAGTCATTCAACAGTACAGAGTATGTATTCTAACATGCAGATGTATGTGTGTGTTCAAATATATTAATTTCTACACAGATACAAATGTATGTGTCTGTATATATATATATATATATATATAGAGAGAGAGAGAGAGAGAGAGAAATATAGATATATATATCCACATATGTGTAAGCAGATATTTATATCTATATAGGTATATATGGACATACATCTGTAGATAAGGTGGGAACATAGCAGAAACATATATGTCCACATGTACCATGAATGGAGTTGACAGGCACAAACAACATACGTCATGCATGAATAGGTATTCCCCCCACAGCAAAACATGTCTGACCTGCAATACACTACCAACTGTTGCAGATCCCATAACCAGGACCTTACACAACAAGGCCACAAGATGTTAACAGTACCCCATCCCACCTGTATGATGTCAGGCTGGTATCAGTAACATATCATACAGTACAGTCAGGCTCATAATGATTCCCTATATTTCAGTCATCTGTTACCTTCGTTAGCCAGAATCCTGTACTGTTGGCCTGTACTACAGAGATATAGAATTCAAACAACAGTGGTCTCAGGACCGAACCCTGAGGTACTCCACCTGTCACTTGTCTGGGGATGGATTTGGAGACAGTTACACCTACAGTTTGGGTTCTGTCAGAAAGCCATGTGGCAAACCATCGAGTGGCATAGGGATGTATTGCTGGATTAGTGTGTTAATCTACATTTCCAGACTGGTGTATGGTATTGAAGGGCTTGGAGAGGTCCACGTAGGTGTTGTGGACTGCCTTACCCTCTTCAATAGCTATGCAGACTGAGTCAAAGCAGACAATCTATTTTAAGAGGCAAGACTGGCCATCCATGAGCCCAATCTGTGTGGGGTCCAGTGTTTGAGGGTTGCCAGTGTCTGTGTTCCAGACTTCCCTGATAATGCATTCCATGGCCATGCAGATCAGGCTTGTCAGACTGATGTGACAGTACTTCCAGCGATCCAAGGTGGATCTTCCCTTGTGGAGTGGGATAACTGCAGCTGTGCTCCACTCAGTGGGCACCAGGCCTGATGCGAGGTTATGATTACACATGACAGTCTGGTCCCATAGATGATGTATTCTTAGCTGTGGATAGTGTGGTTTCTGCTTGTGTGGCTGTGATTACTGGCCAATGGAACTCTGTTCATATTGCCATTGGCCCTATTGGGGGTGAGAGGGGGTGACTGTGGCACTAAACCAATCCACCAGGATATTGGCACAATCTGTGGGAACAATATATGTAATGCCATTCTGTCATAGCTCAGAGCATGTCTCAGCATTGCCTGTTAGATTCAGGACATAACTATAGAATGGTGTGTGGTTGTCTGTGGAATCTGTGGTGATTTTAGTTACATCTTACTGTGCCTGGTAAGGGAGTTGTTTGCATCCTTGGAGTATCCTTTTTGCTTCGACATTGTTTACCTTCTGTTGTATACTCTGTTAATGGCAGGAGACCACCAGAGTGGCTTGCGTATTTGGGAGGTGAGCATTGTGGTTCCATGTGGGATGTCAGGAATCATGCACAAGTGGATGTGCTCATACAGTACCTTAGTACAGGATACATCTGTAGAACTGTCAGCTCCTGTCTCCATGGGTGTCACAAATATTGTCACTTCTGCTTTGTGTAGCACGAAGCTAGCTTTGGGGAGGTCTTTTATGGACAACTGTATATGCATTCCTTTCACATGTTCACTTTGATTAGCCTATACTGGGAGTACATTGGTGAAACCTCAGTCTCATGTACTGTTGTAATGGCTTAGTGGTTAGTTACTGTGATTATAATGTACAGTGTCCTAGGTTCATGACCTGCAAAGGTAGGGTATTTTTGTCTGGCCAGGAGAGTGATTAATGCATACAGACTAATTGTGGAAATTAGGTTAGCCACACTTAATACAATTCAAATCCCTACATTGCCAATCCTGCTGATTTTAATCACTGGGAGTACACCTTTGGGGAAAAGAATACTCCAGCAATCTCTGTGGTGCATGCTATAATAGTGTAATACTGTAGTGTGATATAGAACTCTGGCATGGGTTCTAGTCTCACACATGGGAGTAGTGGATTCTTTGGTGTCTGTTCCTATGCCTGTGCAGAGAGTGCTGCATGTTTGGCTAGTCACACTCACTACAATTTATTGGCCCTTTTTTGGCAATCCTGCTGATGTCACCCACCTAGAAATACACCTCTGGGACTGGTGTAACCCAGCAATCTCTGTAGTGTGTCCTGTAACTGCATAATGCTGCAGTGTTATAAACTAGTTTGGTAGGTGTTCTAATCCCAGACCTGCCAACTGTGTGTCTGTCTGCCTGAGAAGCGAACAATGCTTTTTAGAGTACTCACACTCCTTGCAATTCATATACTCAACATTGGCAAGGCTGCTGATGTCAATCACCTAGAAATACACCCCTGGGAATGCTGTAACCCAGTAATCTCTGTAGTGCATCAGGTAACTGCATACTGCTGGAGTGTGATTTAGAATTGTGGTAGTGTTCCACCCACAACCATGGCAGTTATGTATGTTTTGTGTGTGTTTTAATGTCTGTGTAGGGAGCAATGCATTATAGTCTACTCACTCGCAGGACATTTACAATGCCCTACTTTGGTAATCCTGCTGATGTCATTCCTTGTCAAATACACCTTTGGTGAATGAGTTCCCTAATAATTCTCATGGTGCGTCCTATGACATCTCCATGCAGAAGTGTGATATAGATCTTGGTCATGGGGTTCTATACCCACATGTGTCAGTTGTGGATGTTTTGTGTGTGTCTCACTGTCTGTTTTGTGAGCAATGCATTTTAGGCTACTCACTTACAGGAAATTTGAAATGCCCTACTTTGGTAAACCTGCTGATGTCATTCTTTGTGAAATACACATTTGGGGATGGGGTAGCCCAGTAATCTCTGTAGCACGTGCTATACCTGCGTAATGTTGTAGTGTGATAAACTAGTTAGCTAGGAGTTCTATTCCGAGACATGGCAGGTGTAGGTTTGTCAGTCATATCCTGTGTGGATGTGGCTATGAGTGTCTAACCACTGGATATGTTGCAGAGCAGGTTTTGTAGTTTTCCTATATGGCGACCATATTATATGTCACAATGTCCACCTCATGAAGATTACAGATTTAAATCAGCCAAGAGACTGGTTTGGCAAGCCATACCCCTACATCTGGCAAAAGGCCTGGTGAACAAAGTAAGCAACCCTACTATTATCCAGAATATAGTCTGAACCCATGTGTCATACACAAACACACTTGCTTAGAAAACCCGCTATGTTGCTAGTACCCTGCACATAGTTAACAGATAGTAAGCATGGTGTGATTGCAGTGGGCTGCAGAGGGCATGGCACCCTGTCCACCAGTCCAATAGGCACATAATTGCGGACAATGCACCTTCACTATGTTCCCCACTGGACGCCTGCAACATATGTGGTGCCATCAAATGTGATCCACAAAGGACATACAATTCCTTACACACATGCCCTGTATGGACAGATGCCACTGACACCAGGGAATACCTGTATCATGCTATCATTGCAGGTGCAGGGTCACCCTGCTGTCTATTAGCAGGTCCTGCCACACCAGGCCAGGGTTGGCACATCTGATGATAACAGTCTGTGTACATAACATGTGCCAGGCAAACCAGGTACACTTAAACATGTCACTGTACATTAATGTGGGACATGCACATCTCAGGCAATGTCCATGTCAAGGACTATCAAAGATAGACATGGCATGCATTACAAAGCAATGGCCACACACAATAATAACCAGGATGACAGGACGGTTAATAAAATGCCCATCTGTGTGGGACATTGCAGACACTACACCCCTGAACACAATGCAGACCATTGTCAGGTGGCCTGATGCCAAGGATTACCCCTCACCCAGTCTTGTACAGCCATCTTGCACAGCCAACCACTACACACCCATGAAGCAATGCACACATGCATGTCAGTACTGGCACCTTGTGTCTGTGTGTGGAGTATGATGTTCCCAACCACAGTCACACCCAGTATAACTCCCATTGGCATACTGACTGATGTCAGACATGTTCACATGCCCTAGCCCATAGAACCTCAGGATAACCCCTGTGGTGCATGTAATACCTGTGCATTACTGTAGTGTATCAAACTAAGTAGTTAAAAAGTGTATTGATAAGCCTGCCAATGTGTGCCAATGTGTCTGAGTCCCTTAGAGAGTGTGGCTGTGTTGACAATGACATCTGTTCATGTGGACAGCCATGTGTGCTACACCTCATGTATGTCTACTATATCTCTGCTGCAGATGTCGCTCACCAGCACACATATATGTTTTTACAGCACACTAACATGTCAACTATGTGGCACATGGAGTAACTGCATGCACTTGTAATAGTAATGGCTAGTCATTCAGGTGTATGTATCCCTGTACTGGTAGGTGCGTGACAGAAGATGCTTAGGTTTTAGTCTCCCAGCCCTTCTCTGATGTTCTTTGCCTCTGTCTGTCCCTCCCACACACTCTCTGGTGGATGTGGAGATGTACACCTGCTCAGCAGCAGCTTGTGTTTTGTAAGTGATGGCCATGATCAGGTGATGGCCTCTGCACCTATTGCAGTCCTCCTCTAGCTTATTGCATGTGGAACAGCTGTGGTGACATTCCCATAGCCAATTGCATTTAAACACAGTACAATATCTAGGGACATAATGCTGGTGTTTGCCCATGACAGTCACTGTGAGTGGAACCTGGATCTGGTGTTTGGTAAACAGCATCACAGATGAAATCTGGATAGTCCTCAAACAACATACACTGTGGAAAATGGCCTAAAGACAGGAGGGTGATGTGCCAGACATAACTACAGCATGTAAGTGTAGCTACGCTTCATTCAGACTACTGCCAGTTTAACAGGTTGTGTGTGGTAATGGCTAGTCTGCATGTTTTAATAACTGACAACACAGTGCTCTGTTTGTGAGGAAACCCCCATCTGCAGGGTCATCTGTGGACTGGTCAGTGTGTGGAACCATTTGTTTCTTGTGTTACTCACAGAACACACATCTGTGAACTGCAGAAGCATAGTGTGAGGATTGCAGTTAGTACACGGTGACAGTGATGAGAGTTACTGACATCGCATCTCTGATTGGACATACGTCACATGAAACAGTGGTATGACAGTCACTGTCTGAGGTTACCTCAGTGACATGCCAATAATGGGCCACTGTTCATAGCTGCAGTCACAAGTCATCTATGCTTTGGAGAGATGTCATGCAGTATATATGCATGTGTTGTGCTCCCTCTGCCAAATGTATGACATCTGTTGTCTTGGGTTAATGGTAATATCTATGCATGCTGTTATAAGTAATCCTGAATGCTGTTGACTATTACTAACCCTCATCTGTGTTAAAACAGCAACACCATAGGCTGTATGGGATTGGAGGTCCCAGCGAAACCACCTGTCCCTCTTCAGCTGGCCATGGCACCAGCACATGTGGGGCCCAGCCTTGGACCTCCACCTCTGTTGGCTCTGCACCAACTTCAGGTGGAACCACCACTGAGGATGGGGCTTGCCCCCCTTGGGAGCAGGTCCAGACAGGAATATGTCAGCCATCGTACGGTCCAGGCCATGGTGTGTTGGGAGCTCGATAAGGTGTTTTGAGGCCAGCTATGTCAGCTCGAGGGCAGAGTGGCACAATTAGAGGGTGAGCCTGCCCCTCCTAGACAGCCCCTAGCACAGCTACCTTTGGGGCTGTGAAGGTGCAGTGGTGGCTCCCTATGGATGGGGTCCTCTGTCCCACTGTTTCCATTTGGGGGCTCATGGGCTTGTGAATGCCAAACACCCCTCCCCATCCAAGGTGTTTCCCCCCACATGTGTCATATACTGCCCCTGTATGCTGTTTTGTCGGTCATCCTACCCAACCTATCCTCCATGAGCATACCTACTCTCCTTCCTCAACATCCCACTCTCACATTACAAAAACAGAAACAAAATTTCCATCTGCTCCCAGAACAACTTTTGCCCCATACATAGCTGTCCATTTCACACACGTGTCCACTGGACACATGTAACCTTTTTAATTTGCATCACAACATAGTACTGTTGTCCTCACCCCTCTCTCAGGCACACGATCCTGGTATGCACATGACTCCTAAAGGTTCCAGGTATACATGATGCTGATGACCCCAGTGTACACATGACACTACCAGTCCCTCTATGGTTACCCCATTTAACTTTTTAATGATGATGTTGCACACAACATCTTGCAAGAGTATTGTTCTCACATAATGATTGGACAGGAACTGTTTTGTTAATGTAAATAAAATGATTAAAGTAGTGTATTTGGGCAATGTACAAATGTTTGCGTGTATTAATGACACGTCTGTCTGAGGAAGTCCTGATATTACATAGGACAACACCACTACATAATACAGGAGTTGCTGGTGTTTTCCTTTTCATTCTTTTTAATGCTTTGTTGTCACATGGTTTGTTCTTGATATATCTATATATATCTATATCTATTATGTATATATATCTGGACATAAACACACACACATACATCTACATAATGAAATACATTTTCTATACTGTTGAATGACTGTGCTGGATGATATGTTTGTGATAACATCAGATGTCTGTATATCTGCCATGGCTTAGTGGTAAATCACATTGGCTGTGGTGTGCTGGGTCCTGGTTTCGAGCATTGCAGAGCCTGTTTATTTTGTTGCTGGGCAGAACAAGGGCCGTTGGATAAGGAGTGATTAAGTCACTTTTAAGAAGTTGTGAGTGGGTGTGCGCGGGTTTGCATGACGGTAAGCAGTTGTTACTTTTGGTTACAGTTTCTTACACTCAGTTACCTTCTTGATTGCTTAATCTGTGTAGGCAGTGCTTACCCGGGTGCAAACAGGCTGAAACCCGCTCACTGCTGCTTAAAAGTGCTTATCCCCACTTACCTCCACGCTAATTTCTTTAAAAGAAAAGAAAAAAGGGGTGATAGGAAAGTGGTGAAAAAGGGGCACAAAGACAGAAAGACAGTAGTCAAGGTAGCTAGGGATGTGCAGGAAGGGTGTAGGGAAGGTCCATAGCTGTCCATTTCTTCTACAGCAACAGCTGTGCATATGCAGTAAATTTGGCCATATATTTGGACACTCACAACCCTGAGACAGGGGTGAGGACAACAATAGTATGTTGTGATGCCAATTAGAAACATTTACATGTGTCCAGTGGACATGTGTGTGAAATGGACAGCTATGCATGGGGCGTGCTTTTTTTCTGGGAACAGATTGCCCTTTTTTTCCTTTTATTTTTAGGTGAGAGTGAGATGCTGGGGAAGGAGCATAGGCATGATCAGGGAAGATAGGTTGGGTAGGATGACAGACAAGACAGACAAGATGCGTACAGGAGCAGTATATGACACATGTGGGGGGGACACCTTGGATGGGGAGGGGTGTTTGGAAGTCGCAAGCCCATGAGCTCACAAATGGATACAGTGGGACTGAGGTACCCACCCATGGGCAGTCACCACTGCACCTTCAAAGCCCAGAAGGTGGCTGTGCTGGGGGCTGTGTAGGAGGGGCAGGCTCACACTCTAGTTGTGCCACTTGACCCTCAAGCTGGCTTAGACAGTCTCAAATCTCCCTGTCGAGCTCCCTACGCACCATGGCCTGGACCGTACCATGGGTGACAGGTTTCTGTTCGCTCCCAGGGGGGCCAAGCTCCATCCCCTGCAGCAGTTCCACCCAAAGGTGGTGCAGGGCCAACAGACAAGGAGGTCCTAGGCTGGGACCCAGACATGCTTTTGCCCAGTGCCATGGCCAGCTGAGGTGGGACAGGTGGGTCCACTGGGAATGGCCTTCCCATACGAGCTATGTTGTAACATGTTTGAGGCAGGTATGGGTTAGTAATAGTCAACAGCATTCATGATTAGTTATAACAGCATGCATAGGTATTCTCATTACCCAGGGCATCAGATATAAAATAGTTGCAGAGCAGGCAGAACATGCATCTATGGGTAAACAGTGGCCATTACAACAACATGCGGATTTCATTGATGGTAACAGGCCACCAATATGGAGTATATTAACATGGCATATGCATAGATACAGATGTGAATATTTATAAACCAATAGGACATATGTCCAAACAAAGGTTAGGAGTGCAGACATACCAAATGAATTGTGTAATTCAGTTATTTTTGCACATATGGTAGGGGTGAGAGAGAGTTCAATTAACAACTAATAAATCCTTGTAGTTTTCACAACATTCATAGTCACTGCAGTGGTCAGTCCCTTACATGTATTATTACACTACCCAATGGCATTATATTGTACAATGGTATGTTTGTAGATTAGTATGTACGGGACCTGTGTCTGATGTACAGGCTTAACAAGATGCAGGTGTTAACACAACATGTTTTGAGACTGCTCTCATGCACTTTGGGTGAGATGCTGGGATGACAGGTAATTTTGCATGTACATTCTCTGACTATGTACAAGTCTGATTATCAGTTTTATGTCATTAACAGCTGCCTACATTTCTTGGATCATCACACTAATTTGTCAGGGGAACAGGGCAAAAGGCAGGTGATGTGGGCCATTTATTAGGACATGCTGGGGTGATTGGAACAGTTGAGGGGTATGAATATGCATACCACTCTCTATTTGAGCATTCTAGCATAATCTGTACAGTTGTTAAGTGTAAATATGCATACAGCTTTCTCTCTGAACATTCTAACAAACTGTGTGCAGTTGTGTGGAATGATTATGCATACAACTTACTAGCTCTCCTGTGATCCAAAACCCTGCTGTGTGTGACAAAAGCATTACGGTTAAGATCACTGTACACTATGCTATCAGGCAATTGTTGTGAGGCTTTGCAATCTATTTTCTCTAATATGACTGACCTGTCTGCACTTCCAACATTGTTATGCAGCAGTTCATACACATTTTATCTGCATACCACAGTGTGGGTAGCACTGCTTACTACAACAGTACTATTTAATAACTGCAATAATACAACAACATATGACTGCAGAGTAAACAGAAGCAATGCAGGGGTTACACCTTTATTCGCAGCATATTACACAATTCTGTATACTGGTACAACACTTTCTGAGGCTCTTACATTTATTTGTTATGACAGTACATGCAGGCTATTTACTAACCTGCCTCACAATGCATCCTTTGCAGCCTAGCATCATAGGCTTGCTGGTTCGCAGCACTCTCATCTGCAGCTGTCAGAGAAGTACAGTGATATTTAGCCATACCTATCCATAGTACACACAAACTAGGCAATTATTAACTACATAGTGGAAGGAGTACTTACTCAGTTCTGGGGCATTCTGCATCAGCCTTGCTTCCTGGATCCACTGTTCCAGGACATCTCCCCTCCGCCGCTTCAGGTCTGCATGGTGGTGCCTGACATGCTCACCAGTCTGGGGGATACCTGTTGCACTAGTGAGATCACGGACGAGACTGTCCCAGGCCTCCATTTTGTACTGTGAGCCCTGGTACTGGCCCTGCAGTAGTCTCCTGTCATGGTACTTTACCAGGAGCCATACCATGAATTTGGACTCCTGGATGCCCCAGCGCTGCGCTCTAAAGTGAGTGTCTTTTCCCACTCCAGCCATTCTGCCTGCAGGGGGATGCTACAACCAGTTATGAGCCATATTCCCAACTCTTCAGTTTAAGTAGGGCCGGATTCCCGCACTTTTCTGTAATTGATAGGTTTCAAAAAGGCTTACTTCAGGTTGGCACTGTTTAAAGAGGTGTACCTGTGGGCATATTGTATTGGCTTGTCTACACATTGCTTACAATTACTTAGTTGGGCTGTGCTGTGGTTAGCATTGCTTAGAAGTCTTATTCATTACAGGTTATATATGTGTCTGGTATCCGTGATTCATGTGTACATATGGGGTCCTGGGGACTTCAAAACTTTATTACAGTGACACCTCAACTCTATGTTTACTGCAGTACTCCATTTCATATATTTATGGTCTGTGGTGGGTTATAGAACATTACACTGTACATAGATTCAGTTCACATGCTTGATTTGATTTCCCTGTGGTGAGGATTAGCTTGCTGATACCTCCTTTACATGTATTGCTATCATGGTATCATGGTGTAGTGGTTAACTACTGTGACTGTGATGTACAAGGTCCTGAGTTCTTGCCTTACAGAGGCTGTTTATTTTGTTGCTGGGCAGAACAAGAGCCGTTGGGTACAGAGTGATTAAGGCACTTTAAAGCAGTTGTGAGCTGGTGTGCATGAGTTTTTGCAGAGCTAAGCAATGCTAACTGGTGGTTACAATTTCTTACACCCAGTTAGCTTCTACTTTGCTTAATCTGTGTAGGTAATGCATACCCCCACGCAAACACACTTACTGGTGCTTATATATGCTTACTACTGCTTATTTATGCTTAAACCTACTTACTAGTGCCTTATTCATTATGACACTGACACTTCACTCCAGTTCACTTTTAATTGTCATTATGCAGGTTATACAGCAGATGGATGTCAAAATAATTTCATATATAGATTACCAATGGAAAATGGTATGTGCTGCAATGGGATTCAAACCAGGAATTCTGTTCGTTAGGTGGATGCGCTAACCACTACACTATTGCTGTGCTGCTTCATTTGCATATATACCCATATACCCATGGATCCTAGTTCCCCAAACACCCACTCCAACACTTCACTGACACAGCAGTCATCCATTCTACAGTTGGATACACGGTGTATACACACCACTACACATTGGCCACTCCCAACTCCTGTAGACCCATCCCATGGGTTGAGTCACTCCACGTATCCTCAGACATCCCAACCTTTTAGTTCGCAAACATTGGTGAAATGACCAATAGGACACTATTCACAATTTTTGGGTTGTCCCACCTGGGACACACGTCTTTATTTCAAGATTAGACTCTATACTTCATTACATCACTATTCCCGTTAACAAGACACTACAATAAATTAATAACTATGACTATGTGGTAATGCACATGTTACACATGAAAGCTAATAATGTACGAGTTTGGCAAAATTATATTACAAATAGGACTGGTTTAGTGATTGGCTTTGCCGTAGCAGGTAGATCACAGGAATGATTCCACTATTTCACAGTGCGAAAGTCCTCACATTTTATTTTTTGAGAACAGCACTGACTTCAGACAAAGTACACACTTCTGCATTTTTGCAGATTCATCCCTTCCCTCTTATGCACACCCTATTATTCTATCTACTGTCAAGGTTTGTAGGGGCACTTTCATGTTATTTATGTCTGCAAAAGGAATAAATGTGTTGCAGGGAATGTTGTTCTTTTGGCTTTTCCCGATTAGGGGTCGCCACAGCGGAACTCCGGTCTGCTAATGATTGGCAGTAGATTTATATGGTGCCAGCCCGATGCCCAACCTTCAACAAAGGTATGCCCATTCACACATGTCTTTTGAATGCCATTTGACCATGGGGAAAACATGTAACTCCACACAGAAGGCGCTCCAGCCGAAAATTGAACAGGAGAACCTCTTGCTGTGAGGCAACTATGCTACTGCTGCACCACCGCTACATATAGATGTATGCATGTGTGTATGCATATATACTCATAACGAACTCGCTGATTTTCATGAGGTGGTCCAATTAGAACCAGGCCACCCAACCCTGACACACCTGGATCCATAATTTCATACCCATGGTTCCTCCACCCCACCCGAGTTCAACATACACGCAAACCATCCATTCTCCGGTTGCTATCACAGCCATAACACACCTCCACACATTGCTCTCTCCCCAGCATTATGGACCCTACACGTATGTTGTCCCAACCCATGTATCGTCAGGCTGTCCCACCATTTAGTCCTTGAACATACCTGCCCTTGCTTGTGTAATGGTTGAAGTCCACACAACCTAGCAATTTTTGGGTAGTCCCACCAGAGACTACCCTGTAATTATTTGAAAAGTAGACTTAGCAGATTGACAATGTTACTCCCACTGGTAGTATCCTGCCCGTGGTTTGAGTAGCAGTGATTTGCTCACCCCTGCCCAGCTTGATATGACATAAACTGACATCACTAAATAATACTGGAGTTGCTGTTGATTTCCTTCTCATTCTTTTTGTATGCTTTATTGTCACGACGTTCATTTTTCATATATATAATATATATGTGTGTGTGTGTATTATATATATGTACATACACATTCACATACATCTATATAATTACATACATTTCCTATGCTGTTGCATGACTATGCTGGATGATATGCTTGTGATAACATCCGATTTATGTATATCTGCCATGGCTTAGTGGTAATTCACATTGGCTGTGGTGTGCAGGGTCCTGGGTTTGACCTTTACAGAGGCCATTTCTTTTGTTGCTGGGCAGAACACAAGCCGTTGGGTAAAGAGTGATTAAGGCACTTTAAAGCAGTTGTGAGCGGGTGTGTGTGCGTTTGCATGATGGTAGGCTGTGCTGTCTTCCGATTACAGTTTCTTCAATTCAGTTAGCTTTTACTATGCTTAATTTGTGTGGGCACTGCTTACACCCGTGCAAACGCACTTAGACTTGCTTACTGGTACCTATATATGTTAACTACTGCTTATTTGTGCTTACACCTACTTACTAGTGCCTTATTCATTATGACACTACCACTTTGATTACATGACATTAGTTAAACATTTCATGCAGTACTCCAGTTCACATTTACATGTTATTAAGTAGGGTTATACAGCAAAGAGATGTATAAATATGTTCATATACACATTCCACATGGAAAATAATATGTGTTATAGTGGGACTTGAACTGTGAATGCTTTTTCGTTAGGTGGATGCTCTAACCACTACACTATTGATGTTAACGTTGCTTCTGCATGTTTTTGTCTAGTTGGATGATTTAGATGTGTAAGCTATGCTAAGCAGAGGGCAGCGATGTGCAAACATGCTGCGCTTCGCTTACACTTTCAGTAATGAAGTAATACAAATGTAAAATAGGGACATGGGGAATCTAATTGTGCTAGTTCTATGGACAGGGGCTCAACGTTCTACTACGTGCTTGTGTGTTTACTACTTTGAATTTATTTTAGTGTTTGTGGACACTCTTGTATGCTTAGCATACATTTCAGTATCCATGGACACTGAATTAATTGCTTACTATTAGAGGCAGGCTCTAATAGTAAGCATTGTAGGTTGTGCAACTGTGGGGGCATGTTTAAGCCTCCGTAGAGCACTTAGACATACCCCCTGCACTCGCACATGTTTCCTGTGCACGTCGAGGGTGTGGCAGTGCGCCCTCATAAATATTCATATGGTGCTGCTGCACCATCTGTAAGGAGGACGCTCAGCGCAGGGCTAAAACCATCCTTGCACCAAGTTTCATCAATCCCAGGGACTGTCATGCGTAGAATCCCTAATTATCCTATGCTGAATACTTAAGTAGTCAGTCTGCCTTCAGAATGTCTTCTGAAATCATAATCACAGTATGTGCGTGGGAGTCTTCCTTCACCATGTTGCAGTGTCTGTAAATACCCTCCACGAACTTTACTTAATACTGTCTTGTCAATTTTCACTGATTGTAATAACATGCATTTTGTCAGATGTGAAAATGGCCAGATCACTCACCCCATTTTCTCATAGCATCTTTATATTGTTTCTAACCCCTCTTCCTCTACAGTACAGTCACAGAAAAAAAATCTGAGTATGTTTCTAGCTGTTTATAAATAATCATGTAATCATAAAAATGAATAGAAATTTGAAAACAATCAAGATTCTTTCCTATCACAAAACTAAAGGCTGCAAGTTGTCATTTTCTACTGAAAGCAATAGTCTAAAATTAGGAACTAGTTTCTGTAAAATATTGCATATGCTAAAACAAACACTATCTTATGTAGCAAATTGTATAATAACATAATGAATTATCACCAGGGGAAGCCTGCTTAAAATGTGAAATGAAGATGCTATATGAGAAATGCACCATTCATTTCTTTAACGAGTCAGTTTTATAGTTTGACCATTCTATGATTCTGTCTTTGTATATGCGAACCACAATAGAGGTAATGCATTTTTACCTTTTTGCATTACAAAGTAGTTAGAAGCACTACAGATGCTGATAAAGAAGTGGATGATAAATGCTGTTGTTGAGTATTTCTGTCACAAGGATGTGGATGATATATTTGTCTGAGGAATAAAGCTTCTCAGCAGACCTTATCAATGGTGTGATCAATGATGTGATAATATTCCCCAAGACATTTGAACACTGCTCTTGCATGTATAATCAGTCCTTTCTGATTTATTACAGTCAAATTATTCTATCTGATTTTCATTCTAAGTTTCATAACATTGAATCCTACAGCTACTGATATAAATGCTGCATTTATAAACTGCAAAGCAAAAATAAAAACTCTACATTGGGATGTTATTATTAAATTTAAGCAAAATCTCTGCATCTCTATATTTCAATTACTCATGCATTTTCAGATTGAAACATTTTGCAATTTTTTTTTTTTTAGTTTGAAAAAAAAACAGCATCCTATATACTCAGTGGGTATATTAGGTTTAGAAGAGGTTATACATGGGTCATTGACATGGTTATGTAAGCAATATATGTATATAGGTTTACTATCATTAATGTGAAAGGCAAAACATTTGCCATTTGCAATAATGAAAATAAACACCAAAACCAAACTCTCCACTCCTACACAATGTCAACCCAAATGATCGACACATTTGAGTCAACATTGTAACTAAACACATCATGTGATAGCCATATAGGAGTTGATGTAAGTCAAACTCCTAGACAACAAATCACATTTTGCATAAGTGTCTTTGACTATCCCATTCACTTTTCATTTTGTGCACGACATTCTGATTTTCATCAGCATATGTGCCAACAGAATGTCGTTCACACAAATGATAGCAAACCATGTGTGTATATATATATATATATATATATATATATATATATATATATATATATATATATATATATATATATATATATATATATATATATCTCATCATCATCTTCTTTCAGCTGTTCCCTTTAGGGGTCGCCACAGCGGATCACCTGTTTCCATTTCTTCCTGTCCTCTGCATCTTGCTCTGTCACACCAATCACCTGCATGTCCTCTCTCACCACATCCATAAACCTTACCTTAGGCCTTCCTCTTTTCCTGTTACCTGGTAGCTTCTTCCTTAGCATCTTTTTCCCAATATACTCTGCATCCCTCCTCAGCACATGTCCAAACCAACGTAATCTTGCCTCTCTGGCTTTGTCTCCAAACCTTCCAATCTGAGCTGACCCTCTAATATACTTATTCCTAATCCTGTCCACCCTTGTCACACCCAGTGCAAATCTTAACATCTTTAACTCTGCCACATCCAGCTCAAACTCCTGCCTTTTTGTCAATGCCCCTGTCTCCAACCCATATAGCATAGTTGGTCTCATTACCCTCTTGTAGACCTTCCCTTTCACTCTTACAGGTACTCATCTGTCACAAATCACTCCTGACACTCTTCTCCACCCACTCCATCCTGCCTGTACTCTCTTCTTCATCTCTCTTCCACACTCACCGTTACTCTGAACTATTGACCCCAAGTATTTAAACTCATCCACCTTCACCACCTCTACTCCTTACATCCTCACCATTCTTCTATCCTCCCTCTCATTCACACACATATATTCTGTCTTAGTCCTGCTGACCTTCATTCCTCTTTTCTCTAGAGCATATCTCCATCTCTCCAGGGTCTCCTCCACCTGTTCCCTACTCTCACTACAGATCACAATGTCATCTGCAAACATCGTAGTCCATGGGGACTCCTGTCTGATCTTGTCTGTCAACCTGTCAATCACCATTGCAAATAAGAAAGGGCTTAGAGCTGATCCTTGATGTAACCCCACCTCCACCTTACACGCATCTGTCACTTTCACCACAGACCTCACCGCTGTCACACTACCCTTTTACATATCCTGTACCACTCTTGTATACTTCTCTGACACGTCTGACTTCCTCATACAATACCACAACTCCTCTCTAGGCACCCTGTCATATGCTTTCTCTAAGTCTACAAAAACACAATGCAACTCCTTCTGACATTCTCTGTACTTCTCCATCAATATTCTCAGAGCAAACATCGCATCTGTAGTGTTCTTTCCTGGCATGAAACCATACTGCTGTTCACTAATCATCACATCCCTTCTTAACCTAGCTTCCACTACTCTTTCCCATAATGTCATGCTGTGACTGATCAATTCAATCTCTCTGTAGTTACTACAGCTCTGCACATCACCATTATTCTTAAAAATCGGTACCAAAACACTTTTTCTCCATTCCTCAGACATCCTCTCACTTTCTAAGATTTCATTAAACAATCTGGTTAGAAACTGCACTGCCATTTCACCTAAACACCTCCATGCTTCCACAGGTATGTCATCTGGGCCAACAGCCTTTCCATTCTTCATTTTCTTCATAGCTATCCTTACTTCCTCCTTGCTACTCCATTGTACTTCATGATTCACTATCCCTACATCATCCAACCTTCTCTCCCTCTCATTCTCATCATTCATCAACCCCTCAAAGTACTCTTTCCATCTCCTCAACACACTCTCCTTGCTTGTGAGTATGTTTCTGTCATTATTCTTTATCACTTTTACCTGCTGCACATCTTTCCTAGCTCGGTCCCTCTGTCTAGCCAATCAGTACAGGTCCTTTTCTCCCTCCTTAGTGTCCAACCTTTCATACAACTCTTCATATGCCTTATCCTTAGCCTTCGCCACCTCTCTCTTTGCCATGCACCTCATCTCCTTATACTCCTGTCTACTTTCTTCATCTCTCTGACAATCCCACTTGTTCTTTGCCAACCTCTTTGCCTGTATACTCTTCTGTACTTCCTCATTCTACCACCATGTCTCCTTGTCATCCTTCCTCTGTCCCGATGTGATATCAAGCACCTTTCTAGCCATCTCCCTTACTAGCTCTGCTGTAGTTACCCAGCTATTTGGTAACTCTTCACTGCCACCCAGTGCCTGTCTTAACTCATCCCTGAACTCCACCTCAAAATTACCCTTTTTCAATTTCCACCATTTGATCCTTGGTGCTGCCTTCACACTCCTCCTCCTCTTCTTGATCACCAACGTCATCCTACAAACCACCATCCTATGCTGCCCAACTACACATTCTCCAGTCACCACTTTACAGTCTCCAATCTCCTTCAAACTGGCCCTCCTACATAAGATATAAATCCACGTGTGCATCTTCCTCCACTCTTGTATGTCACCCTATGCTCCTCCCTCTTGTTAAAATATGTATTCACCACAGCCATGTCCATCCTTTTCACAAAATCCACTACCATCTGACCTTCTGCATTCCTTTGTTTAACACCATACCTACCCATCACTTCCTCATCCCCTCTGTTCCCTTCACCAAGATGCCCATTGAAATATGCTCCAATCACCACTCTCACTCTCTCATCCTTGGGTACAGTCATCACCACTTCATCCAATTCACTCCAAAATTTTTCTTTCTCATCCATTGCACACCCAACTTGTGGAGCATATGCACTAACAACATTCATCATGACACCATCAATTTCCAGCTTCATAAACATCACTCTATCTGACACTCATTTCACCTCCAAAACATATATATGGTTCCCCTTCACAATGCCAAATGATTGAAATCTCGAACATCAGATGGTCGAGCCCAGAAGATCGAGACTTCAGAAACTCAACATTGTGAAGGGAAGAGAACGAAAAAAAAAACAGTTCACTTAAATGTTTGCAGGGGGATGAGTCCCCCTGTAGTCTCCCTGCTTAAATATATCAGAACTGTGACTGCACTATAGCGGAGGAATGGAAATCCTCCCATTGTGCACTTCTGCATACAGCGTGGAACGGGAGATTTCCCTTATCCCCACTGTAGTGCGATCTCAGAGTTGATATATTTAAGTAGGGGTGTGTGTGGGGTTCAGGGGGGCTTGCACCCCCTGCAAAAACATTGTAAGGACATTTTTGCAATATTGTTTCACTCTGCTTTAGAATTTCGAGTTTCTGAAAACTCGATCTTCTGGGCTCGGTCATCTGAAGTTCGGGTTTTCAGCAATTTGAGATTCTAAAGGGGAACTATATATATATATATATATATATATATATATATATATATATATATATATATATATATATATATATATATATATATATATATATATATATATATATATATATATATATATATATATATATATATATATAAAATGCCAGAGTCAAGATTTCAGTAGGCTGCCAAGATAAAGGCCTAGCTACAGTACAGATGAATAGTACCATTACTGGCATTTTTAGGGGCTCCCTATTGAAGTGTTGGAACTCCAAATGCTAAGTGCCAATGCTCTAAAAAACAAATACCAAAAATATAAGAGAAGAACAAATCTTGAACATTGCTCTTCTGCTTTAAACTTCATTTTGCAGAGGCCAAACCCCCAAAGCCTCAGACTTATATACACAAACTCCAAGATCACTATAACTCAGAGAAAGAGGAATATCTTCAGAAATAGCCATCCCGGACTTAACATTTGTAAGTCTATTTTTTCTGCCATTCAGTCTCCATGTTTTGGGACTCACTCTAGTCCTGACATTTCAAATGGTTACCTGTATAGGCACTAAACAGGGAAGGATAGGAGTGAGCAGTTATTGTTGGCTTGCCCATCCTGAAGTAAGTATATGTCTCTGGCTTGCCACTTGGGTGATATGTAGTGGGAGCACTAGAATATTAGACTCATGGAGCACAGGCATAGGAAGCATGTATTACTATAGGTAAGATTCAGCCATTGCAAGATTCAGCATGTGGAGATGGATTACCTTTCAAATATCAAAAGACAAGAATCCCAAACGTTATTTTCGTGAGATGAAAATAATGAAAGTTAAAATAATAAATCACAAACTTTTTCCTGGGGCAAGTAAATACTTGCCCAGAACTACACAGTACACACCAGACCACCTCAAATTATGGCCCCCACATCCCCTGATATGGGGAGCTGCACCCCCCACCACCCAACTATATATACATACTTTGGGATCACACTACAGTGGAAAAAAGGGCATATTTCCCCATGATGGGCAAGTGTTTACTTCCACTGGGGAAAAGTTTGTGATTCAGGATTTTAACTTTATTTTTGTCTCATGAAAATAATGTTTGGGATTCTGGTCTTTTGATATTTGAAAGGGAATCCATGGAGACATGTTCCTCTCAGTAACAGTTCACAGCAGATATTGGAAAACCTCTGAGGATAAAAGGTAGTAACCCATTAGAGAGAGGGTAGGCCAACCTATAGGACCTGCAAGCACGCCCACTCCCTACCACATAATTCTTGCCTCTGGGAGACTGAATAGGCTGGAAGGCTTCCTGGGTAGGAATAAACGGGCCAGAGGGCTCTCACTGACCCTGGGAATGCTCAACTCTCAATTGTCACTCCCCCCAGAATGGATTCATTGATTGGCTTCAGGTAGAGCAGCCATCAGGCTAGGCTGACACACTGAAAAAAAGACCTAAAATGCAGGAAAAGAGCAAATATCGAACGTCAATCTTCTCCTTTAAATTTGTTTTTTTACAGGAGGACAAGCTGCCTGAACTTATATATACCAAATCCAAGATCGCCATACCTCAGAAAAAAGGGAATATATGCATAAAATTGCCATCTCAGACTTAGTATATGTTAATTCCATTTTTCTGGCCATTCTATCCCCATATTTAGTGGCTCACTGAAATGGGTTCCAACATGTATGTATATTTGTTTGTTTTTTTCTTCCACTATGTATGATACCATCCTTTTAACTATTGACCGGATGCTATCTTTATGTCTTGAGATGCAAGTTTAATATGAGGTAAAGGGAACATTTTGCTAAGCAGATGTGTTTTTCCCCATGCTTGCTAGGATTAACACTAATCCATGACATAGCAATGCATTTTCAAGAGTAAGGAACTGATAACTGCAGCACGACTGGTGACAAAATATCAACATACCATAGCTACCCTTAATCTTTTAATAACTTAGCTAAGATGTCACCAACATTAGCCGCAAATAGGTATGACATTGGCACAGACTCTTTCTATTTGTCAGTGCGGTATTCAGGTGCTTTATACACAGAGGAGTAACCCATGACTACGCTGGGCTGGGATTTGTCAGGTTATAGTGTTAATCTTATCAGCTTTTCAATATGGCTTTGATTAGTTTAACACTGATATTTTGTTATTATGGCCTATAATGGGTTCATAGGTGCTTACTAAGCTATTGATTGTGAGAATCTTAAAAAGCCTAGCCTTGCATTTTCATGGTCATTTTTATTCTTTATATTTTGTATGCAAATAACCCATAGATAGGCCAAACAGTGATTTTTTTTTTTAACATTTACATGCTTCTCCTGTCCATGAGGTACAGGGGTGCTAAACCAGGAGGTGAATTTGTGGTTACCAATCCATTCATCTAAATTGCATTTGAAATTACTAAGATAAGTACTTTGCTTTATATGGAGTAGAGGATAGCTCCATAGAAGTCATAGTCTCAGTGATACAAACCTGTCTCTCCAACATGTTCTACTTATTTTGCAAAGAGATTTAGATCCCTTGAGTGGGTGTTTATAATATCATTGCACTCATGAATGTACAATTGGGCTTATAGAACAGGGTTTGTTGAAGGTCTATAACTGAGACAGAGGTCATCTCAGTAGTCATTGTTATACTGAGAAGTGGACCAAGGCTTAGAGATGTGCATAGTTTTTTTATGATTTAGACCCTTTATTTTTTAGTGAGACAGGTACATACTGAATGTGGCTTTATACCTGACCTAATGAGTGCCAAGGGCAGTGCAATTATTACATCCCTGGATATATAATACATCACTGTTGATTTATTGCCACAATTTTTGATGTGTGATTTATTGTGCTCAGTGGGAGTTTTGTGTAATGTCTTACGTGCACTCAAAATGTTCTGATTTTCATGAGATGGCAGGCTTCCTAAGGTACAGGCAAGATTTTTCAGGTGTATTTTGCTCACAGCATGTGGTTGCTAATGAAAGTTGAGCCTCAGTTTTTAAGAAAGCCTAAACCTTTCACAAGTATTTGAAGTTATGCATATAGGATTTGCCAAGTCTTTGAAAGTTAGCTCATGTAGTATCTCCATAACTGCACTAGTATGAATTCAGTGCAAAATCAAAGTAAGATACTTCTTATTAAAATATAAAAATGAAAAAAATATCTACAGCCTTAGCTGGCTCAGTAGTATCCAGTGTCAGCCCCTGATCTAGTGCCCTGCCCCCTCAGCTCTTCAGTGGAAGAGCAAAATAAAAGTCTGCCCCCTCAGCCTGGCACCTCAGTGCCAAGATCCTTTCCCCACCTATGCCACATCATTCCCTCAGCTCTAAAGTTGAAGACTAAAAGAAAAAGGACTTCTGCCTTTAAACTGTAGCCATCTGATTGCTACTGTAAAACAGTAGCTTAGCACAGAACAAGTGTTAAAGCAATGAAGTGCCTTTATCTATTGGCATTTGCAAATGTCTATGGTGGCTGCCCACTTTTTCCACCCTTGTTATACTTCTGGAAATATGGACTGTTAGTAAAAGCTTAAGTTATCTTTTTCAAATGGTCACTACATTTGTAAGTTTTCTTTTCAAACAAATGTCTTGTTCTATTTTATCTGCAGCCACTTTGTCAAACCATATTAGGTACTGATACAAAACAGAGGTTTTATAAGTAAGCTGGAAGAAAAATTATTAAGGTACATACTACAGTGTACAGCTATTGGATTTGATTGGAAAGGAAATAGAATGTATATAGTTTAATGTGAGGACCTTCACAATATGATCTTGTAATAACTGTTATTATGAGTGAAGGATATGTGAGTGGTAGGGACTTTTGAAGTTGAATTAACACAAGAATTGATAACCCAAGCCTCACTTGGCTTAACACTCCAAACAGGATCAAGGTGGGCAAAGTGAGAGAAATCAGATTTTGTCACACTGGCCTGATCTGGCGGCTGTGTCTTGAAAACCTTGAAGTATTTTCCTTTTTATTTTAAAGACAAAGAAGGTCTTTCAGCTAATTTACAATTCAGAAGCAATGGGGCCCCACCAGTATTAAAAAAAAGTAATATAATAGTTGCTGTCAGCCTAAAGTAGAATTTTTAAATTCAAGCAAAAAATGGTTATTGAATAAACTGTTGCTACAACAGAACTACTGAAAAATAATAAGAAAGCAGTGCAATTGTATAATCCTTCACAAAAAGTCAGATTTTCAAAAAAGTCAGATTTTCTAACAGATGTAGTCTATACTTTGTGGTAACTTTTATGAACTCCCCCCTCTATATTTAAGGTTGCAAGAAAATCAGTAGGAAAACTACAATTTGGAGAAAGAAGGTGGAAGTTATGCTTGTGTTGTCTATTCACTCAGAATGGTGTACACTTAGTGTGGGTGTTAATGAATCCAGCTCATGATCTTTAAACAAATTGCAATGGAGGAAATGAGCTTATCTCTCTTTAACATTCCTGCTCTGCAGATTTTCCATCGCTATAATTACAGTTTACATTTGATTTCTTACAGTTCTCGTTTTTTTATTCTTTGTTTTATATTTACCTTTTCATCCAAGTAATTATTTATTGTTTACTAGAGGCACTTTAATTCAGTCTAGCTTTGCTTTGTTTTTCATCTTCCATGATTCGTTGATACACATGTAAATTCTAGAACAGTTTCTTAGATTCAGTTGTTCACACAATACTACATAAAATATTAGAACCCAATATTTAATCAAACATTTATTTAAAGTTATTTTGTCATGCTCTCTGATATACTGGGCCATTATTAACATTTATGAAACATGTTTTAATTGAATGAATACAGTAAACTCTCAGTTAACTGGCATTTATGGGAATTGGTAGATGCAGCATAACTGTAGTTTCTGGTTGTTTGAGGGTTACTATTAAAAATAGCCCTGACTAATACTGTACTCCATAGTATTTGTTTGATTTGACTTGTTCTCAGATAGGGGAGAGATTGAATTTATTCTTGTCTTCCTTTTTAAAACTCTGAAACTGTATGTTTTTGCAGGGGGAAAACAAAGTGCAACACATGAAAATTGTACTGTATGTCTGATTTTGTTTTTGCTGATTGCTTGAGAGTGCTGGTTGCTTGAGTTCCAGTTAACTGAAAGTTTACTGTATCGCAGCTTTTCAAATGAAGATATGAAAAAGCATATATTTTTGCTTTTAGATTTAGTTCACGGGCTGGATTCTGTAAAGTTCATGAAATCTGCTAATCTCAGTGGCAAATGTGTGGATAATGTAATATTTACATACATCACAGTGAACTCTGAATATCTCAGTACATAAAGGAATATCTCAGTAGTAATGACACACTGAACGTTACCCACATGTAATCCATAAGTAATTAAAAATCTCTGTCAAAGCATGATGAACATAAACAAAGTTATGGAAAGAATCTCACAGTTCAAGAATCCTTAGAGTCTTAAATACATATCTATAACAACATTTCTACAGTAAGCTTAAGGACAACTATGGAATATTACCCTAAGTCTGTTGTTATAAAACTTTGCAAGCTATCACTTATGGATTCTGATGGAATCTGTAAATTTTCTAATAAAAAAAAAATAATAAAGTGAAAGACAATCATGGCCACATTGCCATAGCTAACATCAGCTAACAATGGGTGTGGGACTTGTGCGGGGAACACATGTAACGCACACACCCAATGAAAGTGGGAGACAGAAAAGAAGACGTGGGGTATGGGTGACGAAGAAGGATACACGAGAGGGATGTTGGAATAGAAAAATCAGAGGGAGAGTCAGGAGGGCATAGGTAATTTTTTGGGGGAGGTGGGAAGGGGCCCCATTTTTTATTTTTTAAGAATAGAAGGAAAGATAGAAATAGGGAAAGAGGAGGAGAAGGCCATCACAGCAGGTATACACATAAAGCAAATATCACAATACATGACAGACAAAAGTTGGAAGAAAGACCAGTAAGGCCAGGTAAGTTACACAGAGTACCCCACTATTAACTGGGAATCCTATAAGACACCAAACTTACATGCACATAGATTCCTGAATTTTTTAAACACAAATTTCCTTGACCAGATAGTCAATACACTAACTAAGGCTGCAACCATACTGGATCTGGTCCTCACTAATATGGGGATCTGGTCCTCACTAATATGGGACAGTGCTGCACACCCCCTACTTTAATGCCTTCCCTGGTAAGGTCAGACCACAAAATGGTCTCCTTTGAAGTAGAAATAAAACCTGGACCCCCCAGCTAAATTTGGAATATTCAGGATCTATTCTAAGGCTAACGGCCTGCTATTAAGTGACAACCTGGCAAAATTTCAAGCCCCCATAAACCCTCAGAATACTGTTGCATATGCAGAACTGTTCACAGAAACCCTGTACAAGCATGTTAATAGCTGCATAGAGGCAGCTGTATCCACCAGGAAGAAGTACAGAACTAACTCAAAAAATAAGCCACCCTGGTGGAATCACAAAATCAGTAGGCTGTATAACAGAAGGAAGAAAATGATGGCAAAAATTAGGAGGTGCAGCACCCAGCAGGATAAAAGCACTCTTATCAAACTAAACAAACAACGCAGAGGACAAATAAAGTCTACCAATGCCAAATTTGAGGTAAGTTTGGCCTCCCAGGCCAAGGGCAACCGCAAAGCATTCTTTAGCTATGTCTGCAACATCAAAGGCAACACACAATTGTGTGCAGAGTTCATTCTAAATGGAGCCATCTGTACAGAGACAGAAGACATAGCAAACCTCCTGGCTGATAAATTCAGCTGCAACTTTCCCCCTCTGGCCCCCTCAACCTTCCCTCAGGGAATATAATCAAATGTTACACCTCCTACGATCACTAGGGAACAGGCCCTTAATACAGTTTATAAGACCAAGAACACTGCATCAATGGGCCTCAGACAACATCCCAGGATGCTTTCTAAATAGCATGCAACATGACCTATCAGGGCCTCTGGAATTACTTTTTAACTTTAGCCTCCATACAGGTTTCTTGCTTCATGAATGGAGAAAGGCAACAGTCATCCCTCTGCACAAAGGTGGGCCATCTACAGACCCTAGACACTACAGATCCATAGGTCTTACTAGTCTTATATTTAAAGCCACTGAAAGAATTATCATGGAGATTATCAACAGAGACATAGCAAACCTCCAGACATTGGACCCAACCCAGTTTGGTTTCATCAAGGGCAGATCATGCCTACTCAACCTGGTGGACTTCATTGAGGTCGCCAAAGCAGTAGATGAGTGCAAAACTGTTCACACCACCTATCTTGACCTGACCAAGGCATTTGATACAATAGCCCACTCAGGCATTGTTGACAAACTCGAATTGTTGGGTACAAACCCATATGTCACCCGGTGGATGGGGAGTCCACCTCTACAAAGATGCCAGTCACAAGTGGAGTCCCTCAGGGATCAGTCCTTGGACCTCTCCATTTGGCATTTACTTCTCAGAAGTCAAGGTCAATGTCAGTGGTCTCTGGCTGACTACATTTTCAGATAATTGTAAATTAGAAGCTGTTATTGACTCTCACAGAGAAACAAATGTTCTCCAAGATGGGCTGACACAGACAAACAACTGGTGTCCAAGACATGGAATAAAACTAAATGCCAAGAAATGCATAATAATATCCTTTGGGAAGTCATCCATCCCTGGTAACTCTCATACTGACAACACACCCCTTAGAGTTGACCCAGTAGTCAGGAACTTAGGGACACACATAGTAATCTAGCCTTTGACCATCATATGTCTACAGTGGTGAGGAAATCATTCTATACTGCACAACTTATAAACAAAGGTATGCCATCTAAGTCCAAGGAAGTCATTACTCCACTGTACTTGGCATGCATAGACCTATCACTGAGTACAATGTCCCCTTTGGTATGTATGTAACAAGGCATATCCAACAACTGGAATGTCCACAGAGGTTCCTCACTAAAAGAATACAGGTCGTAGGTAAAATGTCCTATGCAGACCGCTTCAAGGCCCTATCCCTGTATTCTGTCTCCTACAGGCTTTTGAGGAGAGATCTATGCCTGGCATACAGGGCATTGTCAGACTCCACTCTGATGGACCTCTTGCATGTCAACAAAACAAACATCACCAGAATTACCCATTCTAAAGACTTAAACCTTGCCTGTGATATAAATAGGTCCTGTTGGAGAAATAGGTATGTATCCCTGAGATTACCACGTCTATGGAACAGGCTCCCCATCCATGTGAAGCAGAGTTCCTCCCTAACTCAATTCAAATGCAACTTGGACAACTGGATGGGAAAACAGAGATTCATCCCTGGTTTGGCATCTATGTCTCTGATGGATACAGGTAACCTGCAAATGGTTCAGCTCCCAAACCCCTGCTTACACTTATCAAGGGTATCAGAACTTGTCAGAGAATTGGGATGCATGGCTAGGCTTAAAAAGGTCCTTCTGGTTGCTAGCCTAGTAAACACCTATGAACAGATGTTGCACCGCACAACATGAAAATGGAAAGTTGTCAAGCAGGGTGGGGATGCATACCCTGAGATCCTTAATTCCCATGCACCAACTAGAAAGATTCAAATAAAATTAAACTACTCACTCTGGTTAATTAAAGAAACTAGAGCAGTACTCAAAGACAGGGACAAGGTCTGGTTACAGTTCCATAAGAACAAAACCAACACCAATAAACAACTTTTCCTGGAACTCAGAAATAAAGCTAAGAAATTAATTATTAAAATCTGACATCTTCTACCACAATGTCCAAATCATACATCAAAATAACCCTCGAAAATTCTGGGCAGCTGTAAATAACCTGTCACAACCAGGTAAAAATACCACACCTACGCCTAATACAGCTGACAGCTGCAAAAGCATTGCCACACAGTTCAACAAATATTTTACAGAATCCATTCAATCTCTAGCAAGCAATCTAAACAACGTAACTACCCTCCCAGAAACAAACCCCAATACCCAACCACAAAATTTCAACAACTTCTTCAAAATAAAACCAGTCCCCACCCATTACATCAAAAACCTACTAGATAAACTAAAACCAACTACCTTAGCCGCCAATAACCTCCCAGCAGACTATCTAAAACTAGCATCAAAGGCAATCTGCCACCAAGTAACCCTACTGATAAATAGATCCATCACCAAGTCCTATTTCCCCACTGTCTGTAAAATATCACACATCATACCCTTGCACAAAGGAGGCAGCTCCTGTGAACTCACTACCTATCGTTCCATTGCCATCCTCTCCCCCTTTCTAAATCCTTGAGAGTCATTCACTTACAACTCATGGATTATCTATTAACTCACAACCTCCTATCACACACTCAACATGGCTTTCGCCCTGCCAATAGCACAACAGCCCTACTATTTTTCACAGACACTATAAATTAGTTCAGAAACAACTTCCAGATCATCTCAGCAATATTCCTGGACCTGTCAAAAGCATTTGACATGGTCAACCTCCCTAAACTCATAAACATTATTTCCTCCCACAACCTCAGTAACACTCCTATAGCATGGTTCCAAAGCTACCTAACAAATCAACAACAAGCTGTCCTCTGGCAACAATCCCTCTCACCCCTCCTACCAGTTAACTTAGGGGTCCCCCAAGACTTCATCCTTGGTCCCCTTCTCTTCTCTTCTCCCTATTTACCAATCACCTGCACTCTGCAACCTTCCAAGCCAGAATTATTCAATATGCTGATGAGTCCACTCTGATTTGCTCTGCCTCATCCCTTAACAACCTTCAAGCTATCACACAAGACACCTTCCTATCTGTTGAAAAATATCTAACCAACTCCCAACTCTTACTAAATCCCAATAAAACTAAACTTATGCTTTTCTACCCTACCAGAAACGCTCCTCCCCAGCAAACTTTCACATCTTCTCTATGAACCAAACTTCATTACTCCTACCCCCATACCAAACTTCTAGGTGCTATTATCGACAATAACCTAAAATTTGACCTCCACATAGATCAAACCATTAAAAAAGTACACAAAAAACAACTCTATCTCCTTTACAGGAATAGACAATCCCCCGGATTCATGAAGCTCGGCGCAAGGCCGGTGTAAGGCGTGCGCCGGCAGTGCAGTGTATAACCGGCGTAGTAGCGCCACATGCATAGTAATGAGTGTGCGCCGCAACCACAACCACGTGCAGAGGGCACGTGCGCAAGCCCAAGTAGGATGCGCCCGTAGGTGTGGCCAAGCCGGCAGGCGAGGAGCAACCTAAAGTGCTGACTGTCACAGGCCGCCTGCAATAGTAACTGCACCAGCCAGTGTCCGTGGATACTGAAACGTACGCAGAGTATGCAACATAGTACCCGTCTACACAAAACGGAGAACCAAACATCAACCCACGAAGTCCAAATTGTACCCATCCAAGGAACAAAGGATACGCGTAATACCGTGTCCATCACACAATGCACTGTCAGTGGGCATACCCAGTGAAGGTGTACTGCAGCATGTCAGCGCACTGCACCTACACACAAGTAGCCCCATGGGCATGGTCACCAGCAGTTCCACAGTGGTAGTGAGAGTACACAGCCGGGCAGCCGTGTCTATATAACAACCAGAAGGATACCAGATACCCTAAACACAGACAAACATGTGCATAGCAACATGTACTACACCCAGCAACGTCCCCGTCGCATACACATAGGACGGCGTATGCCGAAGCGGAATATCCAGAAGCAGAACCCATGCATGCAAATGTAATACACAACAGCCCCGTCATAGCACGTAACCCGCACACATGTACGACCGTCCACCCAATCCAGCTAGCAGCCTTGCGCAGCTGCACACCTACACACAGTGGGTATACCTCAAATGTAGTATGAAGCATTGTCCTAGGCAGTGCCACACGTGCAAATATGTACCCCACATGTCAACATCCCACCGCAGGTACTGATATCCAAATGGCTGCATGTGAATGTGTCTGCAGAATGCGTACATCCCGCATGTGGTATGGACCTGTCAAAACCCCATAGGCGTTCACACGCCATGGTGTCCATAACTGTACACATCTGGACAAAGCAGTATGTGCAGCCACTGTACTGATGATTAGCTATGCAGACATGTCAAACACAACACATAGGGCGGAACATCCGCCCACCAAGCAGGACACCCCAGCAGGGTGCCACATGCACAGAAGGTGAAGGTAGGACATCACACACAGATAATAGTGGTGCCGGATGGCCAAACACCCACGGCCAATGCAAAGGATTGAATAACAAGTATATGCCCGGATGAATGGGTATGTCATATCATGGGAATAGCCTAAGCTATCCAACATAATAGCCATGCATACCAGATACAAACTGCCAGTAACATGCAGTAGTAATGCAGGAAGGCATAAACGACTGTGGGAATATCACAGGACATATGGCACGTGCCAAGTGTCGATGCATGATACAAATGTCCAGGATGGAGCCCCCTGCAAAGAGGAACACGTGACAACCCCACCCCCCACTGACATATCGGCAGTGGAAATACAACCCAAACACACAACAACACCACCGTCCATCCCATGATAGCAACGGAGGCTGGTCAAAGACCACAATGATGCGTGCACAAACAGGGACACGTGTAACTGTCGCTCTGACAACCCCCCACAGGCCAATGCATAATAGCATGGACATACATATGTAATGCTGCAAAGGATGTGTGGTAGTCCTCAGTATCACAGAGGTAGGTACACAGATACACTGTAATCAACCGTGACATATGTGCACTGTACACAGCATACCTGCAGGTAATACAGAGTGCAATCATGTGACACAGAAATATCCATGTACGAATGAGGATAGGGGATAGACAAGTGTGAATGGGACAAACTATGAACATAGGTTCATAGGTTCATAGGTTCATAGTAGGCTATCTGCCCAAGTACATTTATAAGCCTAGCCCATAGTTATGTGGCCTTCGCCACCCCTTCAGGTTGAAGAAAACTATGCCTATTATATTGCTGTACCTCTGTCAAGCAGTGACACTGAAGTAATCCCTGGGGCATATCTGTGATCTCCCATCCATTGGTCAAGATTCCTCTTGAACAAGGCCAGCGGGGTGCTCTGCCCCACATGTACCGGGATGTTGTTCCACAGCATAGTGAGTCTCTGGGTGATGAATCTGTCCCTCCAGCATGTTCCATTAATGACCATGTCAAGGTTTACATCTCCGCCCATGTGGTTCTGAGGGATCTAGATTCATTAGTTGAAGCATAGTCATCAAATCTGGGTGTGACATGGCCTTGTATGTCAGGCACAGGTCACCTCTGAGCAAGCGGTATGCTACTGAATAGAGCTTGAGTTCTTGCAGTCGGGCAGCATAACACATATTCTTGAGACCCCGTATCCATCTGGTGATGAACTTGTGGGGCCTTTCCAGCTGCTGCAGGTGTCGGGTCAGATACATTCCGAATGGGGCATTGTACTCAATCATAGGTCTAATGAGTGATGAGTACAGGGGGACGATGACCTCCCATGATCTAGATGTGAATCCCTGCATGATTAGGTGGGCAATGTAGAAGGTCTACCAAACTACTTTAGCAACGTGAGTGTCAAATGAACGGTTACTGTCAACCTGGGTCCCCAGATCCCTGGTAACTTCATCTGTGCTCAGTGGATTGCCACCTATATGGTAGCCAGGGGTAACCTTGAACTTCCCAAAGGGTATGACTATGCATTTCTAGGCATTTAGCTGTAGGCCATGTCTCTGGTACCAGTCATCCATTTCTGTGAGGCCCATCTGAAGGATATCTGTGTCAGATGTGTGTTCGACTATGGCACCCATTTCGCAGTCATCTGCAAACCTTGTCAGCCATAACCCTCCTGTGTTTGCTTGTACTTCTGAAAAGGAGATGCCGAACAAGAGTGGACCCAGGACTGAGCCCTGTGGGACACCAATTGTGACCGGCTTTGAGTCTGACATGGCACCAGCAACTGTGACCGTGTGGGTTGTCACTTAGCCAGTTTGCAACTTATCTTGTGATGTATGGGTTTACATTCAAGCTGATGAGATTTTCAGTGATACCTGAGGGGGGTATTGTGTCAAAGGCCTTTGCCAGGTCGAGGTAGGTTGTATGGACTGCCTTACCCTCATCAATGGCCTTGGTGACTGTTCCCAAAATGTCAACAAAGCTTAAAAGGCATGATCTGCCTTTGACCAAGCCAAACCGGGTTGGATCCGAAGTCTGCAAGTTCCCTATGTCTTTATCTATGAGTTCCATTATGATCCTCTCCATGGCTTTGCAGATAAGGCTTGTCAAGCTAATGGGACGGTAATTTCCAGGGTCAGTGGAGGCACCGCCCTTGTGAAGTGGGACCACAGTCACCTTGCGCCACTACTTGGGTACGTATCCTGAGGTGAGGCTAAGATTAAACAGCTGTCCTAACTGCGGGTTTAATTCCTCATTGAGATCGTGGAGTACACAGCCGGGGCCACCATCTGGTCCCATGGATGCTGTGTATACTGCCTTGGAGAGAGCAGTTCCCACCTGGGTGTTAGAGATGTTCTGGGGGCTACAATCCTCTGGTATAGATAACCCTCCTTTTGGGGGGGAGGGGTGGGAGAGGTCTGCACTGAACCTGTCAGACAGTATGTTGGCAATGTGTGTAGGTTCAGTAATCTTCACATCATTTTGAAGTAATTCTGAGCATATCTGGGAGTTTCCTCCTAGGTGTCTAACATAGCTATAGAAGGCCTAAGATTGTCTTATGTGTCCTTGGTGATGTATCTCTCGAATTTGCCTTGTATGATTTTATGAGAGCTCATAGTTCTGCACATATAATGAGCAAGGGTGTCGTACCTGTCAAGGATTCTGCTCTATCTTGTAGTAGCTTCCTCCTTTTGTTGTTGAGCTTGTTAATGGCTGGGGTCCACCAGACCGGACGCTTGCCTCTGGTACAAAGAATCTCAGTTTTGTTTGGGATTGCCTGATCCATGCAGTCCCATAGGTGCTGGTAGAAGGCATATGTAAGTGATTCAGCGGTATGAGTAATGATTACCACCGGCTCAGGGGCCTTAAAGGAGACCACACTAGTGTGTAGAAGTGTGAAGTTGGCTTTTGAGAAAGGCATATGCATGGTAACCGGCACCACCCACAGCATTGTATGCCAATAGCAGAAGCTATTGTAGGTTGTCCAAACACACGTGTCCGCACACACGGAATATCATAGCAATAACCCACGCCCGGATGTGGGTAATGCTAGACAAACCCACGGTAGACGTGGTGCGGTCCCAAGGCCAATGCCCGAGGGACCACACAAAGGCAACCGTGGGTAAATACAGCAGTACCCACACCCAGACGCGGGTCATTGCTAGTATGCCATATCATCTAGGGAAAGAAACCATATATTCCCAGACATAATGGCACAGCATAATGCCTGTCCGCCGCCCATCCACAGACATACGGCACCTGCGGCGGTGCGGACGTACTGTGCGAGATGTCCGTTGCCAATGTCGACACTGTCTCGCTATGTGAAACAAAGTCAACATAGCGATTCAATACAAAACAGCGGCGGAGAGCCCGATGTCCCCATTGCTGTGCTGTTCAACCTGTTCCGCCATGTTAAATGTGTGTAGCAGAGCGGGACTGCCCCAAAGTAAGCAACGGACATGTCCGTGGCTCAGTGAAAGCTGTTACGCATTGTTAAACCCATGTAACATAGCGACACAGGTCATAAATACCGAGGTATAGTAATGGAAATAGGTCCGGTCGACCAGACTGTGTGCAATTACTATAACACGATCTACAACGGGCACGCCGGCCAATCAGCGCACACAGTTAGGAATAATGGGGGGGTATGGTATCATAGACACGGACAAACCATGCCCATGTGACTCGTCTGACATTCGTACACGGTCAGGGCAGTTCCGTACACTAGGCGGACAAGACCAAACCCAAAACACCACAGGAACACCCTGACAACCGAAGGCCTGTATGCGTAGGGGCTATAAGCCCCTGTGATCTGAATATCCCTGCGGTCACGACACATGCATCCCGGGCCATGAGCGGTAGGGAATAAGGAATGTGTAACATGTAGTACCGCACTTTTCCCAGCAGGAGAATGGATGCCTGTGACGTACGTCAGTGTGGGTGGGGGGGTGGGGTGGGGGGATATGTAAATTTAGCTAAGTACCATGGGTATGCATATAAATGAGACAGAACAGCTAACGTGTAGTGGTCACAGCAACCGGCAAACGTGGATGCAGTCCCGTTTGAATTACGACTATAGAACATATAAACGTGAACGTGTACGTAATGCGTCCATGCCGCAATGACAGTTACATGTGTAAAGGCGAAGGTGTGTTCCACACACGTCCATCAACCGGATCAGAGATATGTTTCCAGAACAGTCACAACTAATACAGACCACGTAACCACACAGACCCAGTAAACATATGTAACCAGAATACGGATATGCATGTGCGCCTGCGTAACCCACAATTAGGAAATGCAAGTGCGCGTGTGCGTGTGTGATCCGCTCACAGCAGGGAAAGTTAATGCTGTGTCCTCCACATCAGTTATACATGTCTCAAAACTGTCAGCCTCTGAAAGTATGGAATCGGACAATGCCATGTAAAGTACCGGTAGAAATAGTGAAAACACATGCTATGTGATAAGACAAACATAGAATGTGGATAGAATAACGTGTGTGTTAGTAGTGTGGATTGACGATGGTTATGCATCTGTAACCCGACCCACTTGTCAGAAGGTGCCACCGTACGAATTGTGTTTAGTTGACTCACACGTGTTGGCCGGGCTAGGCTAGCTGGATATATGTCCAGTGTCAGCAGAGGCCCGTGGAGAAATGCTCCACACACAATAATAGCACAACATACCAAAGTACTCATATATGTAACCGAAAAAGAACAACAATAGAAAGTGTCCTGAAAGGACTGGTTACATACAGATCCCAGACGACAGAGAAATATATGGCCAGTGGAAGCACGTCACAATTATGGGATCAGGTCCCTATAGAAGCAAGAAGGTCTCACATGACACGCCAGCGAATTGCCAGATAGACATATGTCAATGTAACACACAGCAAGATTAAGGGCCAACCAGCCGTACACCATGCCAGAACCTGTACAGTGGAAAGGTATGGTATGGTAATAGATGTGTGTACACAGGTAATCCACAGACAGTAACAAAGCAAGGTATGAAACGAGGGGTTCACATGTACATATCTACACACAGCAGTCCGACGGCCCATATATATGACACATGGACATAGATATGTCACTCGAAAACAAGATGTAAACAACTACAGTTTATTCCATATCATATTTATATAGTTATATACAGTCATATTTATATTTAACATTGTGACTCTTATTTACATTCACATTTATACAAAATATGCATTTAATTGTACTTATTTATTCAATGATTTTGAATCTTAATACAACAATTATACACATTCATATACATAATATCATTATCAACACACTACACTCTAAGGTTTACTCACAGCAATTATCAATTATGTCTCAATATACTGATTGTATTGACCAATATTATATTTATATTAACACATTGTTGTTGTATTAATGTTTCTATTAAGTAATGTATGCAACACTGATAATTATATGTCACTTTATCTTTAAGACTTGGATCACTGTCCACTTAACTACGAGCAGGTTTATTGATTAACTGTCTTTAAACTGACTCTGAAGGAAGTATATAAGGGATGACAATCTACTGTAGTTCGTACTCTGACGATGGCCCATGTTAGTGGGTGAAAGTGCTCAGTATCTGTGGACTGTGGAGTGTATCGTTTTGGTCATCATTTGTTTTGGTCTGGTTTATGTTCATTAATGTCTTTCACGAAGATGACCAGGACTCAAGGTCTGCTGTATTTCCGCCTACTGGCACATGGATATAGATATGCCAAGTAATACATAATATGGGTAGTCAAACAGACATCCGCGAATGGGGAACATACAGCATCAGTCAAAACCACTGGCCAGATGGTGACAGTCCAACAAGTTCTACACTTTACATATGCACACTGGTGTCCATTGTAGGACTCCAAAAATTGATCCTATCGCAATATCAACCAGCTGCGATCGACCCAGAAGAAATGACAGCCGTGACTATGGCACAGCTAGACATATACACCACCAGCGTGTTTAAGGTTGATGACAAGTTTCCATGAAATGCAGGTCATATGAACAGAAATCCCCAGATCGTCGAGTCCACAGACGTGCGTCCACATCCCAGTCCCGCACACATGAAGGATGTGGAATGTGTACCGTCGAGGGTTGCAGCCATGGGATCCTGGGTATGCAGAAATGGGGCTCGGTGTTGTTTGGCAGATAATCCGTTGGCCCACCCCATGGGAGGGATGTGGGTATAGCACATGCCCTACTCCCCACTAATGATGCAAAGCATCCACCGGATACTGCTGAAAGCAGGAGTGAAATGTGTACAGCCCTATAGCAGTGTCCAGTAGGCGATTTCCATGGATGGACAAGCGTATGACCAAGATGGCACCCATAACTGGAAACCTGGCAGAATTACACAGCTGCAGTGCTATAAAGCATGCTTTGGCAGGCTTTTCTGGCATTAGAGAACTTGGAATAGCTCCTCGTGGTCCCCTGCAGAGTTCTTAAGCCAGCAGAGAGCAGAAAAAGCAACTTTCTTGATTATAAGTATTTTTTAAACATTTTATTTTGCATTTTTCAATCTTTTGAGCTTTTCGACTACTGTTTGTGCCTATATTACTGTTTTATTACCTGATTTTCCTGTTTTTCTGTGCTTAAATTGTTGATTGCACTTGTTGGCTAAAGTTTTGCTTAAAAGTAACAAACAGGCTAATACACTCAAGTGTACCAGCCTTTGATAGCAATTTAGTCAAAAAACAAAGCATTTACTGTATTTTTTCTGTCTGTTTGCAAAAAAACTAAAAAAAAAACAAAAAAATACTTCTCCTTTCCTAAACTTTCCTAGCTAGTTGTTCCAGTGATCAGATTTTGCTGATCCCTGGGCTTTGTATTTGGTTCCTGTGTTCCTCCATTTTCTTGTGTGGCCAGAGGTAGTTTCTTTACTCACCAGTGGAAGTGGGGAGTACTGAGCTGCTTGTTTGTCCTCAGAGGAGTGGTTAGAGACAGCAACTAGTAATTCGTTGGCCATTTTGGGTCATTTCCTGTTTTTTCCAGCCCCCTGCTATAAAGCACGCGTTAGCGCGCTTTAGCACGGAGTTGCCACTGTTGCACACAAGAGCAGCGGCGGTTAAACAAGGTTAAACTATTCGGGCTACCTGAATTCCACTCTTCAAATTTTCCCTTAAAACTAACTTCCTCGAACTGTACTGCTGATCTAACCAGCGTATCCTATAACTAAAAAGTTCATCTCTACTTGATTCCCAAGTAGACTATTCTCTATCTGTAAAGCCTAGCACTTGCTCCTACAGTACTTGCACCTTGATAAAGCACTTTTATTGTAGATAGTACCCCACCAGCCTAGAACCCACATCCCCCGGAGTCTATTGTAAGTTTTTTTATCTATTACTTCTAGCATGTCGAGGGATCAGTTGCTAGTGTCCTCTCCTGCTCAACTGGTGAACCTGGGAATATTGAGGCAATGTTACAATTGCCTCATGTACACAGACAATCCTCTCCTTCTCCCACAAAACACAAATACATGCGAGAGATGCAACTATACGGCCAAACTGGAGGCTGAGCTCCCTCAACATAGGACTGGCAAGACCAGACAGGAGGAGAAGGTAACTACACACACTGCATACCCAGTCACACATAGTAACATCACAACTTCAAATCATACACATAATCACACAAAGACATACTCAGAGGCTCTGATCAAAAATCTACCAAAACAGCAGAGGCCACCAAAGCAGACACCCAAACAACTACCACCTCAGGACCCAACACATGCAACACATAGACCACACAGTCAGAGTGTCAAACAGTCACAGCCCTTAAGGCCAAACATAATGCCAGACACACTCGTCATTGGTGACTCCATAGTCAGACACACTGACGTCCCGCTCACCAGACTGAGTAAGGAGAAGGTCACAGTAAGCTGCCTGTTGGGCGATAGAATCCGCCACATAACACAAGCACTCAGGTCTCTCAACAGCAGGTACAAGTACGACTCAGTCATTGTCCACGCTGGTGTCAACGACCTGAGACGCACTCCTTGGACTACATGAAAAGAGACATTGAGGAGCTCTCTGATTATGTAGCCCAAGCAGGTATGACCCTGACCTTGAGCAGTATCCTACCTTCACCTAGAATGATGCCACAATACAGTGATAAGATGATCAGCTTTAATAATTGGCTTAAATTCTGGTGTCATTCAAAGGGATCCAATGTCTGTCTGCCTGGGATGACATGCTGGACAAGCCACGCTGCTTCGCAAGGGACGGCTTGCACCTGTCACCCCTGGGCTTCCGGATATTGGCAAAGGCTCTTGCCACCCCCATAGTGCCTTTTTTAGACAAGGCTCAAATTCTAAACCTACCACCCTAGAACACAAAAAAGGAAAAAAACTAAGGGTAATGCTGCTCAATGCCAGAAGTCTCAATCTCAAGATGCACGCACTCGAGGCCCTTCTCAGTATGGAGAACATCGATGTCTGCCTCGTGGTTTGAGCGTCTTTTCAGGCTTGTTGGCTGTTGGTGAAGCACCCTCCAAGAGGAAAAAACGCTGAGAGAAGAAGGGAGCCACTTTTGAGATTTTAAGTATTTTTTCTCTGTTTATTTGCTAAGTTTTTCTGCATAGCTGCCTAGCTTGAGCATTTTCTGGCTTGTTAAACTTGATTTCTGTATTAGTAGCTGTATTTAGAGCACAACCAAAAGCTGTTTGCTGAATTTCCTGTTTGCACTTAATTTTAAATCGTTTTTCTTAAAACTTGCATATTTTCTGTCCTTGACCTAGCACTCTTGTGTGGGGTCATTTACTGCACTGTTATAACTTGATATTACTTGTGAACCTCTGCTATCTCTGTAAAAACAAAAACAAAAAAAAATCTTGCTTTTTTCCCACTTTTCTGAGAGTTAAAAAAGTTCAGTTACAGGCTTGCTGTTCCTGAACTGTTTGAAAGTTTCTGTGAGGCCATTTTGCTTGGGCTGAAGGAGGGTCTCTGTGTTCATCAGTGGCAGTGACTAACATTGAGCAGCTTCCCTGCCCCCCGGAGAGGTGGTTACTGACTTGAAACTGTAGTTTTATTGGCCACTAGGGTCATTTCCATAACTCCTTCATTTGTCCTCAGAGGAGTGGTTTAGGGCAGTGACTTGTGGTTTGTTGGCCATTTTGGGTCATTTCCTGTCTTTTCCAGCCCCTGCTATAAAGCACGCTTTAGCACGATTTAGCCCGATTTAGCGGAGTTGCTACTGTTGCACACTAGGGCAGCGCCCGGTTAAGCAGGTTTAAACTATTCGGCTACCTAAAGTCCACTCTTCAAATTTTCCTTAAAACTACCTTCCTCGAACTATACTACTGATCTAATCAGTATCCTATAATTAAAAGATCATCTCTACTTGACTCCAAGTAGACTATTCTCTATCTGTTAAACGTAGCACTTGCTCCTACAGTACTTATTACCTTGATACGGCACTCTTGTCATAGATAGTACCCCAAAAGGCAACCCCCATTTCTCGGTCACCCACGTCCCCAGAATCTTTTTAAAGTTTTTGTCTATTCCTTCTAGCATGTCGAGGGATCAGTTGCTAGTGTCCTCTCCTGCTCAGCTGGTGAACCTGGGAATATTGAGGCAATGTTACAATTGCCTCATGTACACAGACAACCCTCTCCTCCCCCCACAAAACACAAATACATGCGAGAGATGCAACTATACGGCCAAACTGGAGGCTGAGCTCTCTCAACATAGGACTGGCAAGACCAGTCAGGAGGAGAAGGTTACCACACACACTATAGACCCAGTCTCACATATTACCATTACAACCTCAAATCATACACATAAACACACAAAGACATACTCGAGGCTCTGATCAAAATCTACCAAAACAGCAGAGGCCACCAAAGCAGACACCCAAACAACCACCACCTCAGAACACAACACCTGCAACACATAGACCTCACAGTCAGAGTGTCAAACAGTCACAGCCCTTAAGGCCAAACACAATGCCAGACACACTAGTCATTGGTGACTCCATAGTCAGACACACTGACGTCCCGCTCACCAGACTGAGTAAGGAGAAGGTCACAGTAAGCTGCCTGTCGGGCACTAGAATCCGCCACATAACGCAAGCACTCAGGTCTCTCAACAGCAGGTACAAATATGACTCAGTCATTGTCCACGCTGGTGTAAACGACGTGAGACGTACCTCCTTGGACTACATGAAAAGAGACATTGAGGAGCTCTCTGATTATGTAGCCCAGACAGGTATGACCCTGACCTTGAGCAGTATCCTACCTTCACCAAGAATGATGCCACAATACAGAGATAAGATGATCAGCTTTAACAATTGGCTTAAACACTGGTGTCATTCAAAGGGGATCCAGTGTCTGTCTGCCTGGGATGACATGCTGGACAAGCCATGCTGCTTCATAAGGGACGGCTTGCACCTGTCACCCTGGGATTCCGGATATTGGCAAAGGCTCTTGCCACCCCATAGTGCCTTTTTAGGCAAGGCTCAAATTCTAAACCTACCACCCTAGAACACAAAAAGGAAAAAACTAAGGGTAATGCTGCTCAATGCCAGAAGTCTAAATCTCAAAATGCACTTTTCGAGGCCCTTCTCAGTATGGAGAACATTGATGTCTGTGCTGTGACAGAAACCTGGTTCAAGGCTCCTGAGAGCACCCCAGCGCTATCAGGTTTTACCTCATATCATGCGTTCGGCCCCAAAATCTGGACAATACCAAGAAAGGAGGGTATCCATATTCATCAAGGACACCCACACCTCAAGACTGGTGGCAACGCACGATGCATCGGAGACCATCCAGGTGCAATTAACCACAGGCAAGACTGCTCTGCAAATTGTAGCATGTTACAGGCCACCCTCACAAACTCAGGAACCTCACATGGCCTTCCTGAAAACACTAGAGGGATAAATGTATCACCAAACACCATCATACTAGGTGACTTCAATTACCCTAATATAGACTGGGAACACTACTCAAGCCCAAACACCCTAGCCCAAAAGTTCCTGGAATTCATAAACTCAAATGCCATGGAACAACTAGTCACCATCCCCACAAGAGGAGATAACATACTTGATCTCATCATCACGAACATGGGAGCACAATGTTCAACACCGGAGGTGTAACCCTCACTGGTGAGATCAGACCACAAACTAATCTCGCTGGAGGTCCTCATCCCACCCCCACCTGAAATAAAAAAGACCACAGTAAAGAACTTCTCAAAAGCCGACTTCACACTTCTAAAGACTAGTGTGGTCTCCTTTAAGGCCCCGAGCGGAAAACAGTACTCAAGCCGCTGAATCACTTACAAATGCCTTCTACCAACACCTGCAGGACTGCATGGATAAGGCAATCCCAAGCAAAACAAAGACTCTTTGTACCAAAGGCAAGCGTCCAGTCTGGTGGACCCCAGCCATAAACAAACTCTACAACAAAAGGAGGAAGCTACTACAAGATAGAGCAAAATCCTTAAAAGGTAAGACACCCTTGATCACTATAAGTAAAAACTAAGAGCTCTCATAAAATCATCCAAAGCAAATTTCGAGAGAAAAATAGCTAAAGACTCAAAAGACAATCATAAGGCCTTCTTTAGCTATGTTAGAAACCTGGGAGGAAACTCCCAGATATGCTCAGAGCTAGTTCAAAATGATGTGAAGATTACTGATCCTACAGACATTGCCAACATACTGGCTGACAGGTTCAGTGCAAACTTCTCCCCCAAAAGGAGAGATATCTATACCAACGATTGCAGCCCCCAAACATCTCCAGCGCCCAAGTGAGAACTGCTCTCTCCAAAGCAAAAACACAGCATCCATGGGACCTGATGGTGTCCCCGGCTGTGTGCTCCATGAACTCAATGAGGAATTAAACCCACAGCTAGGACAGCTGTTTAATCAAAGTCTTACCTCTGGATACGCACCCAGGAGTGGCGCACTGCAACTGTGGTACCACTTCACAAAGGTGGTGCCTCCACCGACCCTGGAAATTACCGCCCATTAGCTTGACAAGCCTTATCTGCAAAGCCATGGAGAGGATCATAATGGACCTCATAAATAAAGACATAGGAATTTGCAGACTTTGGATCCAACCCAGTTTGGCTTTGTCAAAGGCAGATCATGCCTTTTAAACTTGGTTGACTTTTTGAAACAGTCACCAAAGCCATTGATGAGGAAAGGCAGTCCATACAGCCTACCTCGATCTGGCTAAGGCCTTCGATACAATACCCCATTCGGGTATCATTGAAAAACTCATCAGCTTAAATGTCAACCCATACATCACAAGATGGGTTGCAAACTGGCTGAGTGACAGAACCCACAGGGTCAGAGCTGCTGGCGCCATGTCAGACTCAAAGCCTGTCACAAGTGGTGTCCCACAGGGCTCAGTCCTGGGCCCACTCTTGTTTGGCATCTACTTTTCAAGTACAAGCAAACACAGGAGGGTTATGGCTGACAAAGTTTTCAGATGACTGCAAACTGGGCGCCATAGTAGAAAACACATCTGACACAGATATCCTTCAGAAGGGTCTCACAGAAATGGATAACTGGTGCCAGAGCCACGGCCTAAAGTTAAATGCCAAAAATGCATAGTCATACCCTTCGGAAAAACAAGGTTACCCCTAGCTACCAAATAGGTGGCAATCCACTGAGCACAGAAGAAGTTATCAGGGACCTGGGGACCCAGGTTGATAGTAGTCTGTCATTCGACACCCATGTAGCTAAAGTAGTTAGGAAGACCTTCTACATTGCCCACCTTATCATGAAGGGATTCTCATCTAGATCAAGGGAGGTCATAGTCTCCCTTTACTCATCACTCATCAGACCAATGATTGAGTACAATGCCCCATTCGGAATGTATCTGACCCGACACTTGCAGCAGCTGGAGAGGCCACAAAAGTTCCTCACCAAAAGGATAAAGGGTCTCAAAATCTGTCCTATGCTGCCCGACTGAAAGAACTCCAGCTCTATTCAGTCGCCACATTGCTCAGAGGTGACCTTTGCCTAACATACAAGGCCATGTCAAACCCAGATTTGATGAATATGCTTCACCTCAAAAAATCTAGATCCATCAGAGCCACAAGGGGGAGACTTAAACCTTGACACGGCTATTAATAGGACGTGCTGGAGGGATAGATTCATCACCCAAAGACTCCCTATGCTGTGGAACAAAATCCCGGTACATGTGAGGCAGAGCACCTCGCTGGCCTTGTTCAAGAGAAATCTTGACCAATGGATGGGAGATCGCAGATATACCCCAGGGATTACCTCAGTGTCACTGCTCGACAGAGGCACAGCAAAATAATGGGTATAGTTCCCCATACTAAAGGGGTGGCATAAGCCACAAAACGATGGGCTAGGCTTGTAAATGCCCTCGGGCAGATAGCCTAGTATGAACCTATGAACCTATGAACCTATGTGCTGTGACAAAAACCTGGTTCAAGGCTCCTGAGAGCACCCCAGCACTATCAGGTTTCACCTCATATCATGCGTTCCAGCCCCAAAATCTGGACAACACCAGGAAAGGAGGGGGGGGTGTCCATATTCATAAAGGACACCCACACCTCAAGGTTGGTGGCAACGCACGATGCATCGGAGACCATCCAGGTGCAATTAACCATAGGCAAGACTGCTCTACAATTTGTAGCATGTTACAGGCCACCCTCTCAAACTCAGGAACCTCACATGGCCTTCCTGAAAACACTGGAGGGGATAAATGTATCTCCAAACACCATCATACTAGGTGGCTTCAACTACCCTAATATAGACTGGGAACACTACTCAAGCCAAAACACTCTAGCCCAAAGGTTCCTGGAGTTCATAAACTCAAATGCCATGGAACAACTAGTCACTATCCCCACAAGAGGAGAAAACATACTTGATCTCATCATCATGAACATGGGATCACAATGTTCAACACCGGAAGTATACCCCTCACTGGTGAGATCAGATCATAAACTAATCTCGCTGGAGGTCCTCATCCCTCCCCCACCTGAAATAAAAAAGACCACAGTGAAAAACTTCTCAAAAGCTGACTTCACACTTCTAAAAACTAGTGTGGTCTCCTTTAAGGCCCCTGAGCCAGTGGTAAACATTACTCAAACCGCTGAATCACATACAAATGCCTTCTTCCAGCACCTACAGGACTGCATGGATCAGGCAATCCCAAACAAAACTAAGACTCTTTGTACCAAAGGCAATCGTCCAGTCTGGTGGACCCCAGCCATAAACAAGCTCTACAACAAAAGGAGGAAGCTACTACAAGATAGAGCAAAATCCTTGAAAGGAAAGACACCTTTGATCATTATAAGTAAAAAACTAAGAGCTCTCATAAAATCATCCAAGGCAAATTTTGAGAGAAAAATCGCCAAGGACTCAAAAGACAATCATAAGGCCTTCTTTAGCTATGTTAGAAATCTAAGAGGAAACTCCCAGATATGCTCAGAATTAGTTCAAAATGATGTGAAGATTACTGAACCTACACACATTGCCAACATACTTGCTGACAGGTTCAGTGCAAACTCCCCCCCTCCCCCCCAAAAGGAGAGATATCTATACCAGAGGATTGTAGCCCCCCAAACATCTCCAACGCCCAGGTGAGAACTGCTCTCTCCAAGGCAAAAAACACAGCATCCATGGGACCGGATGGTGTCCCTGGCTGTGTGCTCCACGAACTCAATGAGGAATTAAACCCGCAGTTAGGAAAGCTGTTTAATCTTAGCATCACCTCAGGATATGTACCCAAGGAGTGGCGCACGGCGACTGTGGTCCCACTTCACAAGGGCGGTGCCTCCACTGACCCTGGAAATTACCGTCCCATTAGCTTGACAAGTCTTATCTGCAAAGCCATGGAGAGGATCATAATGGAACTCATAAATAAAGATACAGGGAACTTGCAGACTTTGGATCCAACCCAGTTTGGCTTTGTCAAAGGCAGATCATGCCTTTTGAACTTGGTTGACTTTTTCGAAACAGTCACCAAGGCCATTGATGAGGGAAAGGCAGTCCATACAGCCTACCTCGACCTGGAAAAGGCCTTCGACACAATACCCCACTCAGGTATCATCGAAAAACTCATCAGCTTGAATGTAAACCCATACATCACAAGATGGGTTGCAAACTGGCTAAGTGACAGAACCCACAGGGTCAGAGTTGCTGGAGCCATGTCAGACTCAAAGCCTGTCACAAGTGGTGTCCCACAGGGCTCAGTCTTGGGTCCACTCTTGTTCGGCATCTACTTTTCTGAAGTACAAGCAAACACAGGAGGGTTATGGCTGACAAAGTTTGCAGATGACTGCAAATTGGGTGCCATAGTCGAAAACACTTCTGACACAGATATCCTTCAGAAGGGCCTCACAGAAACGGATAACTGGTGCCAGAGCCATGGCCTAAAGTTAAATGCCAAGAAATGCATAGTCATACCCTTCGGGAAGAACAAGGTTACCCCTAGCTACCATATAGGTGGCAATCCACTGAGCACAGAAGAAGTCATCAGGGACCTCGGGACCCAGGTTGACACTAGCCTTTCGTTTGACACTCATGTTGCTAAAGTAGTCAGGAAAACCTTCTACATTGCCCACCTGATCATGAAGGGATTCACATCTAGATCAAGGGAGGTCATCGTCCCCCTGTACTCATCACTCATTAGACCTATGATTGAGTACAATGCCCCATTTGGAATGCATCTGACCCGACACCTGCAGCAGCTGGAAAGGCCCCAAAAGTTCCTCACCAAAAGGATAAAGGGTCTCAAAAATATGTCCTATGCTGCCCAACTGAAAGAACTCCAGCTCTATTCAGTCTCATACCGCTTGCTCAGAGGTGACCTGTGCCTGACATATAAGGCCATGTCAAACCCAGATTTGATGAATATGCTTTACCTCAAAAAATCTAGATCCCTCAGAACCACAAGGGCGGGAGACTTAAACCTTGACACGGTTATTAATAGAACGTGCTGGAGGGACAGATTCATCACCCAGAGACTCCCTATGCTGTGGAGCAAAATCCCGGTACATGTGAGGCAGAGCACCTCACTGGCCTTGTTCAAGAGGAATCTTGACCAATGGATGGGAGATCGCAGATATACCCCAGGGATTACTTCAGTGTCACTGCTTGACAGAGGCACAGCAAAATAATAGGCATAGTTTTATTCAAACTAAAGGGGTGGCAAAAGCCACATAACTATGGGCTAGGCTTATAAATGCCCTTGGGCAGATAGCCTAGTATGAACCTATGAACCTATGAACCTAAATACAGATAAGGACTACATTACACATTCCCCATACAAAGTCAGACCGTCGTGTGAATACCGGCGTACACAGCTCTCAATCATCCATCACCAAATTGTGGATCACTCGCATCCATAATGCGGAACAAATGGGCGACCTGTGGAACACATACTAATGGCTCACTAACAACTTCAAGTAGGAAGGTCATAGGATGGTTAAACTCTGCCGTTCCCACCTATAAAGACGATCCTTTAATGAATTAATATGATTAATGTCAATTGACCATGGAGTACACCTAATCAACATAAAATAACCGCTGGCACCTTCTGGCACACAATCCAAAAAACACATAGGTAGATGAAACAGTCAACGTAGAAATTGTCCAGCACAATGCCCAAATGGTATAAACAGGTTCCTTCATATACAAGTAAGCGCTTTCACCCGTAGGCTCCTACAGACTTACACATAACATAAAAGCATTCAGGCTTGAAATATCCCTCCTTACATTGTCATTGGTCAATTTCACATCAAACAATGAACAATTAACCCCAGCATATAAAGCGCAAACGCAATGTGAAATACTCACACATATATTAAAATCCTTAAAAACATCATATTAAAACATGTATAATATTATCTTGTACTATGCCTAATTCTCATCAATTATAAATCTAACTATATATATATATATATATAGAAGATATGTATATTATATCAATGTAAAACAGTGGTAAACAACTGAAAGAGTGCACTAATAGGTGTTAAATGTATAGCTGTACCTAAACTACATTCCTGTTAGTTGGGTTTAAGCCACCTGCTTCTCAAAAGAGGCTTAATCTGTGCTTCATCATTCAACCTTGGTGTTTGGTCAGCTCTCCACCTAATAATCCATCTCACTTCGCATTCTAAAATATAGTTGGTAAGGTCCCCCCCTCTGGGATTAAAATCTAGCCTTCGTAAAACACTGAATGTAAAAGTATGCCTTGGGATGTGCTCATAGCCGGCCATAGGCATAGGCCAACCCGGCGGCTGCCTAGGGTGCTGCACTAGCAGGGCCACCTTTCTAGTAGTTATGTCATGTAGGTACACCAGGATGGGGGCACCATGTGTTGTGGAGGTGGCCGCCATGGAGCCCTAATGCCTAGGGCAGCGGTTGATCTAAGGCCGCTCCCATGCTGCCGTAGGAGGGGTAGTACGGTCTGCAGGTATGTGCTGAAGTGCACATGAAACAGCGGTCTACAAGGATTACCCATAGTGGTGACACCTGCACAGACGGCTATGGCGGGACATACACACGACCATGCACACAGCTCAGATAGACATACACACACCATAAACAGGCAATGATACACAAGGTTTATGGGTAATGCGGGTACAGTGTCAGTACAGCAAGGATAGCTGTCTGCCACGATATCCAGCAGATGTCTCTAGTGAGTGCCGGAATACGGACGTTGCATGGACAATGAGTGGATATGCATCGTACCACAGTTCTATGTGTCAGCCGTGCAAATATGCGATACATGGGACAGACAGCTGTCCATGCAAGAGCAGCGCTATGAGCATCGAGAGAGATACAGATGGTCACATGTGGCAAGGCCGGGAGTGTAACGTACACAGCACCACCCCACCACACCACAGCAGGGCACACGTGGAGAACACGCTACGGAGGTCGCCAACCACAGCAGTCACACAGGCAGTCCACGAGCTGCGTCTCACCATCCACAAACACAGAGATGTCGGCAGGCTATAGGTGTTCTGCGGAACCTCTAAAGCCATAACCTATGAACCCATGCGGCTGGGAGCATAGACACACACACACAGCTGGCAGGCATGGGTATTGACCTTACCCCCACCTACCCAACCGCACGACAGTATGACACAGGTATGGAACACGCTACGTGGACCACTGAACACAGCACCGTCAGAGGCACACGTCTAGGTGGGTGACAACATCCGTAAAGGAATAGACACCGATAGGCAAGGTATGTGTTGCGAAGCATCTAAAAGAACTACTCTCCCCAGGGGCAGCTGTAAACACACACACACACACACACCGAAGGGCCAGGAGTTGAACCTACGCCTACTTACATGAACACACTACAGCATGATGCATTTACAGAATGCGCTACCAAGATTACTGAGCACAGCGCTGTCAGAGGCATACTTCTAGGCGGGTGACATCATCCGTAAAGGAAGAGCTGACAATAGCCAAGGTATGTGTTGCGAAGCGTCTAAAAGCATGACCATCTGCAGAGGCAGCTGGAAACACACACACACACACAAACACCTCACACACACACGGGGAAGGGCCGGGAGTTGAACCTACGCCTACCTACATGAAGACACTACAGCATGATGCATTTACAGAACGTGCTACCAAGATTACTGAGCACAGCACTGTCAGAGGCATACTTCTAGGCGGGTGACATCATCCGTAAAGGAAGAGCTGACAATAGCCAAGGTATGTGTTGTGAAGCGTCTAAAAGCATGACCATCTGCAGAGGCAGCTGGAAACACACACACACGGGGAAGGGCCAGGAGTTGAACCTACGCCTACCTACATGAACACACTACAGCATGATGCATTTACAGAACGTGCTACCGAGATTACTGAGCACAGTGCTGTCAGAGGCATACTTCTAGGCGGGTGACATCATCCGTAAAGGAAGAGCTGACAATAGCCAAGGTATGTGTTGCGAAGTGTCTAAAAGCATGACCATCTGCAGAGGCAGCTGGAAACACATACACACACGGAGAAGGGCCGGGAGTTGAACCTACGCCTACTTACATGAACACACTACAGCATGATGCACTTACAGAACGCGCTACCGAGATTACTGAGCACAGTGCTGTCAGAGGCATACTTCTAGGTGGGTGACATCATCCGTAAAGGAAGAGCTGACAATAGCCAAGGTATGTGCTGCGAAGCATCTAAAAGGATGACCATCTGCAGAAGAAGCTGGAAACACACACACACACACACACACACACGGGGAAGGGCTGGGAGTTGAACCTACGCCTACCTACATGAACACACTACAGCATGATGCATTTACAGAACGCGCTACCGAGATTACGTAGCACAGCACTGTCAGAGGCATACTTCTAGGCAGGTGACATTATCCGTAAAGGAAGAGCTGACAATAGCCAAGGTATGTGTTGCGAAGCATCTAAAAGCATGACCATCTGCAGAGGCAGCTGGAAACACACACACACGGGGAAGGGCCGGGAGTTGAACCTACGCCTACCTACATGAACACACTACAGCATGATGCATTTACAGAACGCGCTACCGAGATTACTGAGCACAGCGCTGTCAGAGGCATACTTCTAGCTGGGTGATATCATCTGCAAAGGCAAGGCAGCCGATAGGGAATGAAGACAGAGTGCGCAGTCACACAGCATGTTACCATCCCAAGGTGGGCGTACAGTAACACGGTAGTGCTGCACACGGGAATACCAACTAACTACAGAGCACAACATCACGACATGGATACGGGATGCACCACAGACAGCATACCCTATGCGGGGGCAACCGGCGTGCATGATGTAGGCAGCCATTGTGGCATATCAACCACATATGACTCACCCTGATGGCCACCATGGCTATGCAGGATGTCATTGGCCATGGCTACATGCCTAGTAGCAGACATCGGTGCCGACTGTACTGTGTACCTCCGAATGGCGTACTGGGCATGCCCTCACACCTAGCGGTCACGAAGGGGAAACATACATGCACACGGGGTATTGTCAGAGACGGGCGCGGTGTGCACTGTATTGTGTGTCCATCTACACAGCTGCTTACTGGGCATGCTCACACACTTAGAATCTGCAGAGTGCAGACATGCATACACATGGGGTGGAAACATGGAAGGGCAGAGTGTGGACCATTGTGTGTGTCCACCTACACAATAGCAACCCGGGCATGCTCACATACGTGGCGGTTGCAAAGGGGAAACATACATGCACACGGGGTATCTTCACAGACGGGCGCGGTGTGCACTGTATTGTGTGTCCATCTACACAGCTGCTTACTGGGCATGCTCACACTTAGAATCTGCAGAGTGCAGACATGCATACACATGGGGTGGAAACATGGAAGGGCAGAGTGTGGACCATTGTGTGTGTCCACCTACACAATAGCAACCGGGCATGCTCACATGCGTGGCGGTTGCAAGGGAAACATACATGCACACGGGGTATCTTCACAGACGGGCGCGGTGTGCACTGTATTGTGTGTCCATCTACACAGCTGCTTACTGGGCATGCTCACACACTTAGAATCTGCAGAGTGCAGACATGCATACACATGGGGTGGAAACATGGAAGGGCAGAGTGTGGACCATTGTGTGTGTCCACCTACACAATAGCAACTCGGGCATGCTCACATACGTGGCGGTTGCAAAGGGGAAACATACATGCACACGGGGTATCTTCACAGACGGGTGCGGTGTGCACTGTATTGTGTGTCCATCTACACAGCTGCTTACTGGGCATGCTCACACACTTAGAATCTGCAGAGTGCAGACATGCATACACATGGGGTGGAAACATGGAAGGGCAGAGTGTGGACCGTCGTGTGTGTCCACCTACACAACAGCAACCTGGGCATGCCCACACACATAGTATGTGCTATGCGCTGTCCGGCATGCAGACGGAGTGTGCACACCGCAAGTCATGGCCAGGTAAACCCATACACACGCACAGGGTGGACACACATGCAGTTACACGTACACACACAGATGACATCACAGGAGTCACGGGTGCAGGCTGAACATGTACACACTGCAGTGAACACTGTAGCTGCCATGCCAGCACCATGTCATCAGTGCAGCAGTATGCCTCACGGTCCAGCAACAGCATGTGACATATGTCCACAGGTCTATATGGCGGTGTACGCCCATCATGCAGAGTACACATGTACTATCAATGATCCCACAGGTGTGATGTAGTCTGCCCATATCGGTATACATGGACAGGCGTGCTCCACACAAACCATGGGCCTGACACAGATATGACACATGACTGCAGCTGTACCACAGTGAAACAAAGTCCGGATATGTCATATATGTGATTGTCTGGCTGTGTGCATGGACTGCACACAGGACACATACGAAGCCTGTGATGTACCACATGCATAACACTGGTGTACGCGGTAATACACACATGAGTGAAAGGTGGACACATGTCTGTGGTATGCTCCCCCTACAGGGTGTAGCGGTGTTGACTGGGACACATACCCTTGTGCAGTTTGCCTGTGACAGCTGTGATACCATACCACAGTCCATGTTCCATGTATGTCGACACACATGTCACAACATAGCAATGCACGCACACATGGCAACAGGGGATACATGTGACACATGTACTGTGCATGGTGCAGCCATGCATGAGTGGTGTCCGATGTCCATAGCACAGTTGCAACCCCCTACCACATGCATACCCATCATGGGGGCCGTCATATGGTGGCATAGTAACAGCACGCATGGCGGTATGTGTGTACATCATGTGTTTAAACACCTGTCCACATACATGTGTGCAGGTGGTGGTCACAGGTGTGTCACACACCATCCTACCCTGCCATGTGCATACAATCTGCTATGTCGCCGTTACATGACAGTGCTGCCATAATGCATACCCATCGGTCGGGTGCCAATGACCATATGTCACATGGCCACTGTAACCAGTACCACCTCCCAAGTGCATATATCAGCACAGCTGCTGGATACAGTGTTAGTACGCATGATGCACTACATACCGCTGCATGCCTGCACATATCCCATATAGCGGGTGTGGCATACCCAGCACTGACATGTGTGCAGGAATATGTGCCCATGTATGCCACAGATCAGGGGGACTATGTGCCACATGCCACACATCACTGTACACCATGGTAGAGATCTGTACATACCCCAGTGTGGGGTGTATGGATGTGGATGGTGCAGTACATGCAACACGTCGTCCCTCCGTGTAGACATATGTGGTCACCACCATGTCAGTGTGTCAACATGTGTGTATGTCTGCTGCCCGTTGTGAGGGTGTATGCAGATATAGTGTTGTGAATGGACACTAACCACACAGGGTGACCATCCTGTACTGGTGCTGCATTGTACAACCCTGTCAATGCCATAGTTGTGAGCCATGCTGGCCACCTGTGCAAGTCCGCCCCCTGTGACATGGCATGTGGGTGCATTGTATTGTGAGGGTGCTGACCACACAGGCAGGTGTCCCCATCTGCACACAATGGGGTGTGCGCCATAGTGGTGTACACCCCGCGAATGCGGACATATTCCTGTACCGGTACAGTGTCCTACTGCTGCACAGCATTCACCACAGCTGACAGGTGACACCTGTGGTCAGTCGCCATCACGCTGTGTACGACACCTGCAGACTGTCACCATACCTGTACTGTGACATGCCATGTAAGTGATGTCTCTGTCCACCGTAGCCTGTGGCACCGACCACAGCCGTCAGGTGCAGTATATGTGTGGACATGTGTGTCATGTACCGTGTAAACAACGTTACACTACATCTGGCTCTGTGCTCCGCAGGTTTACACGTAGAACGTCTCTACTTGCAATCTAAACTGTCTGTTCTCTATCACAAAGGCTCAGCACCTGCTCCCACGGTATTCCTACATAGGTAAAGTACATGTATACTAGACGGAGTACTACACTAGCCTAGAATCCCCTTGAGTACCCACTTCCCTATAGGTCCCTTCTGACCCAGTTAAACAGCAAACGCATTCACGTTCTCTGGCATGTCGAAGGGTCAATTGATAGCGACCTCTCCTGTTCAAATGGTGAATCTGGGCATCCTGAGGCAATGCCACAGGTGCCTCATGGACACAGACAAGCCGCACCTCCCCCACTAAACATAATACATGTGGGAGATGCAACTATATAGCCAGACAGAAGGCTGAGGTCTATCAAACCACGACCGGCAAGACCAAATGGGAGGGGAAGGACACCATGCACACCACAAACCCGGTGTCACATGGAACTATCACAAATGCTAAACAAACACATGAACACACAAAGACATACTCGGAGGCACTGTTAAAACATGTAACGGACCTAACGAGGCCTCCGAAGCAGACACCCAAGCAACTGCTTCCACAAGACATAGGACATGCAACACATAGTTCTCAACGTCAGTGTGCTAAACAGTCACAGCCCTTAAGGCCACACACAATGCCAGACACACTTGTAATAGGTGACGCCATAGTCAGACACACCGACATCCCACCCACCTGACTGAACAAGGGAATGATCACAGTAGACTGCCTGTCGGGAGCTGGAATCCGCCACATAACACACGCACTCAGGTCACTCCGCAGCATGTACAGGTATGACGTGGTCATTGTCCATGCTGGTGTCAACGACCAGAGACATACCACCCTGGGATACATGAAAGGAGACACAGAGGGGCTCTCAGATTGTGTAGCCCAGGCCAGCATGACCCTGACCCTGAGCAGTATCCCACCCTCACCAAGAATGATGCAACAATACTGGGTCCGACTGATCGCCCTTGATAATTTGTCTGAATACCGGTGTCAGTCTGAGGGGATCCAATGTCCTCTTGCCTGGGATGACATGCTTGACACGCCACGCTCCTTCGCAAGGGATGGCTTGCACCTGTTGCCCCTGGTCTTCAAGCGTTTCACAAAGGCTCTTGCCACCCCCACAGTGCCCACTGCAGGCAAGGCTGAAATGATAAACCCACCGCCCTAGACTACAAACCTGGAAAAAACTAAGGGTAATACTGCTCAGTGCCAGTAGTCTACACCCAAGCTGCACGCACTCAAAAGCCCTCCTCAGTATGGAGGACATCGATGTCAGTACTGTGACAGAAACCTGGTTCAGGGCTCCTGAGAGCACCCCAGCACTATCAGGTCATACCTCATATCATGCGTTCAGGACCCTAACCCGGACCGAACCACAGAAGGAGGGGGAGTCTCCGTTTCCATGAAGGATACCCACACCTCCAGGTTGGCAGTAGCATGCGTAGCAGCGGGGACCATCCAGGTGCAATTAACCATGTGTAGGACTGCCCTACGGTTTGTTGCATGCTACAGACCACCCTCCCACACCCAGGATATCCGCACAGCCTTCCTGACGACACTGGGGTGTATGAATGCTCTCACAACACCATCATATCAGGTGGCATCACCCACCCATACATAGACCAGGAACATTACCCAGGACACAACACCCTACACCAAAGGTTCCAGGTGTTCATACACCTGAATGCTGTGGAACAACTATACACCATACCCACAAGGGGGGGAACTGTACTAGTCCTGATCATCACGCATGGGGACGACATGCTCCACACAGGATGTATATCCCTCAACGGTGAGGTCAGACCATATAGTGATCTCACTGGAGATCCGCATCCCGCCCCCAACACCGGCAAGGGAGACCACAGTGAAGACCTCTCCACAGCGAAACCCACACATCATAGGAGTGGTGTGGTACCCTACAAGGCCTCCATGCCAGTGGTAAACACAGGCCACACTGCTGAAACCCTTACAAATGCCTCCTATGAGCACCCACAGGAATGTCTGGATCAAGCAATCCCTAATAACATCAGGACCTTGTCCACCAAAGGCAGGCACATGGTCTGGTGGACCACAGCCATAAACAAACCGTACAACAAGAGGTGAAAGCTACTACATGACAGAGCAATATCACTACCAGGGAAGGCATCACTGATTAATACTGGCGGTAACATACATTCAGTCATACAATCATCCAAGGACACCTGTGGGCCAGCACTTGCAAAGGACACATAAGACAACCATAAGGCCTTCCTTAGCTATGGTAGGAACATGGGTGGAAGCTCACAGTTATGCTCGGAATTAGTCCAGAATGGTACAATGATCACTGAACCCACAGACATTGCCAAGAAACAGGCAGACAGGTACCGTGCATACATCTACCCCCCCCAAGAGGGGAGGTATCTATCCCACCAGAGTCTAGCCTCCCAAACATCCCGAATGGCCAGGTGAGAGCTGCTATCTGCAAAGCAGGGAAAACAGCATCAATGGGACCAGACGGTGTCCCCGGCTGAGTGCTACACAACCTCAGTGAGCGCCTCAACCCGCACATAAGGCTGCTGTTTAATCTTAGCCTTACTACAGGCTACGTACCCGATGGATGGCATACGGCAACTGTGGTCCCACTCCACCAAGGCAGTGCTCCTACGGACTCTGGACATCACTGCCCTATAAGCTTGGCGAGCCGTGTCTGCAAAGCTGTGGAGGGGACCATAATGGAGCCCATAAATGAAGACATTGGGGAACGGCAAATAATGGAACATACCCACATCGGCTTAGTCAAGGGCAGATCCTGCCTCCTGAACCTGGTCGACCTGTTCGGAAGAGTCACTAAGGCCATTGATGGGGGTACATTGGTTCGCACAGACTACCGTGACCTGGCGACAGCGTTCGAACCAAACTCCACACGGGCATCATAGAAAGCCTCACCAGCGTAGATGTAGAGCCATATGTCATACGATGGGTTGCCAACCGGATGAAGGTCAGAACCCACAGGGTTACTGTTCCTATTGCCATGTCAGGCTCCCGGACGGTCCCGAGTGGTGGGCCACAGGGCTCAGTCCTGGGCCCCCTCCTGTTTGGCATTCAACTTTCCAACGTGCATGCAAACATGGGGGATTGTGGCAGACAAGGTATGCAAATGACTGCAAACCGGCCACCATAATCAACACCCCATCAGACACAGACATCCACCTGAGGTCTCATAGAAATGGATAACTGGTGCCAGAGTCATGGCCTGAAGCAACATGCCAGGGAAGGTATAGACCTACCCTTTGTGAAAGACAAGTTAACCCCGAATTACCGCATAGGTGGTAATCCATTAAACACGGTAGACGTGATCAGGGACCTGGGGACCCAACTTGTCGGTAACCTCTTGACACTCACATTGCCAATGTGGTTGGGAAGACATTCCACAGTGCCCACCTGGTCATGAAGGGATTCAATCCAGATCAGGGGAGGTCATTGTACCCCTGTACTCTTCACGCATCAGACCAATGATTGGGTACAACGCCCCATTCGGAATGTACCTAAACCAACACCTGCGGCAGTCGGAAGGACCCCAAACGTTCCCCAACACAGGGATAAAGGTGCTGAAACATATGTCACACGGTGCCCGACTGAGGGAACTCCGGATCTATACCATCTCATACCGTGTGCTCCGAGGTGATCTGTGCCTGACATACACGGCCATGTCCAACCTGGGTTTCATGGACATGCTCCACCTCCTAGGATCCAAACAACCACGGGCACAAGAGCAACAGACACAAACCTCAATACGGATATAAATAGGATGTGCTGGAGGGACAGGTACATCGCCCAGAGACTCCCTACACCATGGAACAGATTCCCAGCCCTTGTGAAGCAGAGCCCCTCACTGACTCTGTCCAAGAGTAATCTTGACGTGTGGATGGGGGATCGTAGGTATGCCCAGATCATCTCTTTGTCACTGCTGGACAGAGGGACAGCAGACCAATGGATATAGTATCCTCATCCTAAGGGGTGGTGAATGCCACACCCACTCTGGCTAGGCTTACACATGCCATAGGGCACATAGCCTAGTATGTACCCATGCACCTATGTACCTATGTAGGTGTCCAGGCAGGTTCTTGGTACATGTGGTATGCTGATATTGCCAGATGTGCCTGTGGGTAACCCACAGCTACGTGGGGACTGATAACAGTGCTCCCAGTAGGCACATGCGAGTACACCATATGAGGCATACAGGTTAACAGAACCAACATGGTGCTACACATGTAACCATCACACATACCGTGTACACAGCTCAATGCATGCTGCACCTGCACTACATTGTATGTCTGCTGCATGATGACAGTACACACCCACGTCACATACGCACCTGTCACTTGTCATACACAACCACTGCAACATACACATCACACGCTATGCGTACACAGGTATCACATATGCCTCTCACTATCTTGTCCACCTTGTGCATCAGAATATATTTGCATAACCATGCACCAATGGTGTTGATGACAGTGATGCGGCAGAGGCTTCACCATATGCACAGGGTGATATGTGTGCCAGGGGCATAGTCTGTACCAATGGATGACATCATGTGTGTGTGTAAGGGCCGGTGCATTTACTGGGCATGACTGTGCAGGATGCATGTGGTTGTGGTGGAGCCCTACAGTTGTGTCTGCCGTGTGTGGGTATGTGTGTACACAGTTCAGCCATATGTGATGCCTACACGGGGTATATTTGGCAGCCCCAGACTGTACAGTGCAGGTTGTATGGCTCACTGTGTCCATCTGTGGCCACGTGACCCGTGCCTGCCTGGGGTCGCATGGGCACTACCGGGTGGAGGTATGGAGTGGCCACTCTCCGATGACACATGTCCGCTGGTACCGTGTACACGCTGGGACCGGCCAGGGCCACATCCACGTGGCCTGCTGTGTCCTGGTGTGGTCGGTGTAGCACCAGCTCCACTGCTGCTGCTACCGGCACTGTGTGAGTGGGCATGAGAGGTGGCACGCACACGTCGACCTACACTAGGTGGTGTCGCTGGCCTACGGCCACGTGTCCTACACCTCACCCTGACCAGGTTTTCCAGCACAGACAGCTCACGCTCGCGGATGGACATGCCTCGGTCAAGGATTCCAACCATCTCACCTAATCGCCTATCCAGTACATTAGCATTCTGCTGTTGAGCATTCGCCAATGAATGGATGTTCTCATTTAGGGAATGGATTGCGGCCCTCTGCAGCCTCTGCCCTTCTTGGTTCTGCCATTAGGCACGTGCCTGTGCCGCCATTACAGTCTGGAACATGCGTCTGGTGATACCAGCTGCTGCACCCTGTACAGCAGGTGCATGTCTGCCAGAGGTCCTCCTCCGAGCAGTGCCAGCCACATGCCTGTGTGGCACATCACCAGTCATTACACTGGCAACATGGTGTGTATGCGCACCTTCTGTAGCCACCACACATTCCTGCTCAATGCCAACAGATGCTGACTGTCCTTCCTCTATGGGCAACGGTGATGTGGTATGTGTCGGCATCAGAACCATGTGCGGGGATGAGGGGGACATAGGTGGGATGGTAACCAATGGCACAGCTTCTGCCCCTGACAACCCTGCCTGTACCACATGCATATGGTCATCACCGCTAGTATCTGTGGGGACACTAGCATCAGATGGACCACAGGAGGGGAACGCACCTACACCACCTGTGAATACAAAGACATACTGTAAGATACATTACACACACGCAGACACACACGCAGACACACACACACACACACACACACACACACACACACACACACACACACACACACACGCAGACACACACACACACACACACACACACAGACACACACATGCACGCAGACACACACACGCACACACACGCACACAGACACACACACACACAGACACACACACGCAGACACACACACGCAGACACACACACACACACACACACACGCAGACATACACACGCAGACACATCATGGATGTGATATTGCAGATGGCATGCAGCATTCCCACACCACAGCTCAGAGAATGCAGGCCAGACATTAATAGTGGTTGTATGCATACTGCCCTGTGGTGCACACTACATCAAGCAGGTGTCATTTCAGTAGGCATGCAGTACACACATTCATGGTAGTTTGCATGCATCACCGTGATACACCGTGTGGCCACAGGCAGGTTAACAGTACACATGGCTGGCGTCACTTTGACATGTACTCCTCCGACATGTGCGATAACATGTGGACATGTGTCAATGGTGTCCCACCACATGCACCACATCATACTGGGTGTCACAGTGCAGTGTTATGTGTACAGGCTACAGATAGGTTGCATATGTAACAAAGATGTCTGTGCAGGTGTGGTTGGTGTGAGCTGTGTACATAGCTATACAGTGGGGAGTACAGGCACTGTGCCACTGCATGGCAGCAGGACACGGGTATGTTTCTGTGCGATGCTTAACATGGATGCATTGCATTGCCATGTCTGCAACACAGTCATGCTGTTCCACAGCACGTATATGGTAGACATTGGTGGCACCTCCGATGGCTGCAGACAGGCATTCCGGTTGTCTGGTGTACCACATCACATGTACAGGTGGTCCACTACAGCTATGATCGCACTATGTGTGGACAATGTACAACGGTGTCTATCCAGTCCAGACGTACTGTGTGGCAACATGCCTGTGGCTGACACCCATGGCCATGTTTGACTGGGTCATGGACAATTGTGTGTGATGGCCATCGTGTACCCATCCCTGTGGTGGCCCATGTGACATACACCCATACAGGTCAGAGGTGTCACAATCCAGAGGGCTATGCAGACAACAGTGTGGATGTTTGCTATGTCGGGCGTAGGTCATGTCATGGTGTGACAATATTGCAGACAGAACACCATGGGCGTGGGACATGTCATGTGCTGTGTCTGGCGTGTGCACACAATGCAGGGGCATATGTCACATTAGTAACACCTGTGTGCTGGCCAGATCACAGCTCACTATGTGGTACTGTGTGCGTACCACAAATGGTGTTCCAATGCATACTACATATGCATCCATTGTAGAACACCTCCACCATTGTATGCATAGCTGACTGCACATATCACACTGACAGGTACCGTGGTTTCATGCCGGTGTATACTAACGGTTGTATCTACTGTACATGGGTGGTGTGTGTGTCTGGTGGTGCAACCTGTATACCGTGACTGGAGCAGAACCCAGGTGTGCATGTTATACCTGGCCACATGGCGAATATCCATACACTGTTACATGCCTGTTACTAACAACAGTCTCACCTGCGATGGACCCATGTCTGTGCGACATGCCAGAGGTACCTGTATAGGGGCGACACAACAGTATAAACATTATCCATGACTGTAGCCACAGTAAGCACTGTGCATGTCACATCGTGTACCTGTGTGATAGCATGTGGTATGCACACGTCTGCAAACACAATGTAGCATACTGTTGTATGCAGCTTGTGTGTCCATATACGTGGCATGTGTTGGTACATTACGTGGTGTACTGTGACACCCACACCTACTGCAGATATCATACACATATGCAAGACTGACTTACCAGGCATCTCCAGGCTTGTTGGTTGGGAGACACCCACTTCCACAATGGCAGCTAGTGTTTCTGCATGGTGTTCCCTGGGTGTCCCCAGACTGGCCAGGAGCTCCTCCGTGTGTGTGTGAGTGGGGGCTGGGTTGGTGGCCCACCACCTGTTCCACCTTGTTCTCTGGTGATTGCAGCGGCACGCTGTTTCACGTGCCGTATTAGGTCCATGCAGTGTCGGCGTATCTGCTGGTAGGTGCGGTTGTTGCCACCCACGTCATTCACCCTCCTGCGCATATCCTGCCACAGGTCATCCTGCTGCTGTGCTTGCTGTGGAACATGGCTGAATAGCAGGTCATAGTTGTCATGGAGCAACGGTATGATTACGTCATCCTCCTGGCGGCTGAAGGCTGGCAGCCGTGAACGTGGCATTATCTGTAAGACATAATGATGGTGACAGGTCACATTTACACTGCTGTACTGGCATACCACTGGACATACATTGCTATGACATGTACGACATCTGCACAGTAATCTCTGCGATGCATCATGGCACTGACACAGCTGATGTATTGCTGTCACACCGTTAGGCAGCGGGTATCATATCATATCTGTGTGTCAACTCATCACACTGTACACACACCATGTTGATGGTAACCTGCTGTGGACATGTGTACCTGCCTGCACCTGTGTTCATACCAGTTGGCATGTGTCCCGATGTGCGCACAGTTCAACTGTTCACCTGGATGCTGTGAATATGTCGCTAGGCATCACAGACGCAGCCATTATGGACGTCAACGGTGGCACTGCACACATACACGTGGACACCTGTACATGCATGTGTTGTGCCATGTACATCTACACAACACTGTACAGGTGTTGGACAACCTGCCACGGCTCACCTGTATTGCACATGTGATACACATGGGACATTGTGTAATCATATGACATTGGCAGGGATGGTCATACATAGCATGTGCTTGCACACATTGTACACGGCAACACACAGCACATGTGACACCACAAGATGCATCAGTGCCACATTACTGCTCTGGACTGTTGATAGTGCAAGTGCCATTTGGCCATCGCACCATGTATGACTGTGATGGCATGTGCAGCCTTGCTGGACAGGGCTGCATGGTATGGCAGGGTGTGTCACATACATGGCACAGAGATGTGTCCCACCTGGGGGATACTGATATTGGGAGGGTGGCTGTCCATTCCATATGTCATTGCTATGTGTATATGGACATTACACATGTCTATCATCATGGTGTGGACAATGGCCTTCTGCAAGGTAGGCAGCATGCTGCTTGGTGGGGGTGTATGGTGCATGCTGGAATCGCACATCCATGCATACACATTACCCCTGACAGGTGCTATGTGCTGTGATATTGTTCAACACAGTGCTGTATGTGCCCGCACAATGATATCCCGTGCACATGGATGGTACCCTGGCCTGATATGGGTACCACATATGTCTACATCCAGTGCCTGCTGCCATCACCATGTAGGCGGGTGCACCACACAGCACCATCCCTCCCACAGGGACCGTGGTGTTGGGCACAGCATAGGTATCCATTTATGGGGACAGGGATGTTCACATAGCGGGGGCACTGGTGGTATCATCCATCGGGCCATACACGTATGACGCACACCTCACACACCCGGCCCATTCAGTATGTTGTTTGCAACACTGACACAGCTATACTGCTAGGCCAGGGACATTCCCAGCCGTACATACACAGATGCATGAACATCTGTCTGTGGCATGGGCTACAATGATGGTGGGGTTCAACACATACCATGTTTGACTGTGGCTGGCGCAGATGTTCTGTGCACGTGTCTACATGGTAACCCTGTTCTACTGTGGCCAGCAGTGATGTGCTGTGCACATGTCAATGCTGCACATTGTGTTGTTGTCTGTCTGTCAACGGGCCAGTGGTGGAACACACAAGGGTATCAGTGATTGAATATGCATGCCGCCCTGTACAGCTGTACTGCTAACATCTCAGGTGCTAATGTGTCATGGACATGCACACCTTACCTGGACAGGTGGTAGTGGGTTGCCACCTGTACCCATCACCTCTTGTGTGTTGCTATCATCCGACACCCTATTTGTATTGTATGTTCAGGCTATGCACCTGTGTGGGACATGTGGGCATGCAATGCGCTACTGTGCACCTTTGCACCCATTGCACAACATGCCACATGGTACACTGGCAGCCATACAGTTCACAGCTTGATGACGGTACAACAGGTGCTGTACACACGTAACACATATCCTGTGGGACATGGTCGTATGTACAGGCATGTCTGACAGTCACGTACCACTGCTACCCCTATATGACGGATATGCAGTACATGTGGCGGTACATCAACTGTCACATGTACTCGTGCAATGTCCCCCTACCAACATGGAGTGGTACTGCCTGTGGGGGATGTGTCTGCATCCATGCTGTGCCCATAGCTGACAGTTGTACATCGTCGTGCAACATACCCCATTTAGTGTTCTCACGGGTGCATGTTTAACATGGCTCCACATTGTTTGTGTCTGTCACGCAGTCATTGTTGTACATGGATTACATGCCAGCCATGGCTTACTATATGTGATTCCATGTACTTCATTGGGATACCATCATTATACATTAGAACAGCGCATCCCAGCCATCACATAGCCTTCCTAGATGACAGTGTTAGCCAGCCAGTAGTAGGTGTTCTGCCATCTGCACATTAGTCACACTGTGCGAGGCTGACTGATACTCAGTTTGGGGACAGGGTGCTGACAGCTGTGGATGGGTGTGATGCTGTCGACAACCATAACTGCACCTGATGGTCACATCTGGATGGGTAACATTCACAACACACACCTACCTTCACGTAGTAACACATCATCTACAACAATGGACATTCCTGCCAGAACAATGTGCAGTATGTCTGTGTGACCACTGTAGGCACCACTGGTGGCCCCCAGCATGGCAGCCAACAGCACCGGTGTATATCCCGCGGAACCATGGGTTACACCATTCACAACACACCTGTCTCGGATGACCCTGTTGTGGATCACAGTGCAGTTCCACACATCATGTTACACTAGGCATCATGCACTGCTATGTTGCGGACGTGTGAACAGCTGTGCAACTCAACATATGCACACATGACACATCACCTGTTACAATATATCTCTCATACGTGTTATTGTGACCGCCCTGTGATGGCATTACACAGGCTACATCTACTGGGACATGTGATGGCTCACCGGTGTCATCCCCTCTGGGTGTGTGTCTAGCCAAGTGTACAGTAGGCAGTGGTCTGAACACAGGGACACTGTACATTGACCTACTGTGTCACTGCAACTGTTGCCTATGCTCATACTGTCATTATACAGGCATGTGGTATCTGACCACTATGACAGTCCTGGTCCACCACATGACCTGCAGCCATCTGCCTGGGGTGTGGAGCACACATGTACATCTTCACATGCTATACTGCCTCTGTGGCGGTGTCACATAACTGTCTCCGGCAGGGCTGTAACAGGCAGGCATGGCATGGGGTCATGTGGGACAATGCTTGCATCTTCCACTGTGCTGCACACAAGCAAGGCACACACACTTTTGCACCACTCACATTTATCTGCAGTGACTGGGACCTGCCTCCATGCTCTGCCACGCCTGCAGTACAGATTGTGCACGGATCGTACCTCCCAGGCACCTGGACTGCAACACCCACAGGTGAGGGGATCCCACATCACACAGTGATTTGCACACATCCTGGATAGTTGCCGAACACAATGCATCATAGGTGCTCAATGTGCAAATACCCGTGTTTGTGACCGCTACACACATTGTAACACGCAACAGAGTTGACATTGTACACCACAGGTTACATGCTGTCTGTGTTGTTATACTGCACATTGGGCCTCAGACAGCTGATACTGCCATGTGCTGACAGCAACCCACACTTCCCTAGAATAGACACCCATGTACCTACACATGCGAGGCGTGTACTCCACCCATCTGGCTGACACATTACACGACACATACCATACCTACACTACCCTCAGCATGCACAATACCTCCATGTGTCTGGTGTGTTGCACCTGGGGTTATCCCCTTTGGTGGATGAACACATATACTTCACGGCCCTGCTAGCCACACCCTGGAAACACACCCATCGCAGCATACACAGAACATGTGTACTACAGCCAGTACTACTGACGTCTGCTGACAGCAGTTGTTAATGGCATGACACCCCGGCAGATGGACAGTGTACATACATATGCTGACACAAACCACAGTGCGCTTACGTAGCATGTACACAATGGTAGGGACCATGCTATTCCACACAGAGACATGGCGGTACTGACCGTTTCACAGAGCGCCACGGTGGTGGTCATGTTCCATGCACATCTGATGTCTGAGCACATGTGCAGACTGTTGCGGTGGTGTATATTCACATGTGTGAGGTGCATCACTTGTCAGCCGTGGTGGGTCCTCGAGGTCCATCACATGCTCCAAGGCTAGCAACCTAAACATGACTGCCGCACATTGCAGTGTGGGGCCTCAGGCAGAGTGGTGGTATGTCTGTGTTGTTTGGCTACATCCACATTCAATGTCACATACAATAGTCACCCAGGCATTGCTGACCATGATATTGTTGGCAGCGTGCCAGGCGATGGTGTACTTACCAACAATACACACTCTCACTCACTACAGGGTGCAATCCATACATGGACATCGTAGTGTCCCTGTGGACACATACATGGTACTGACATGCACATATAATGTCCTGGGACACTGGCCCGATGTCACCTTCCGATGTCCCTGGCTGTTATGTCCCACCAACCTGTTTGGTATGTGTCTCCGCACCAGCCCACTATATTCACTGCTAGCCTGTTGTCGGACATTGTGTACCTTGACTGCCAGCGCCCGCATCTCTCACACTACCCATGGGTGGCACTGCATTGCGTGTGGGACTGCAGTCATACACCCATGATTGGACCGTTCTGAATGGCACTGGGGCACATCCTCACAAACATGCTTCACGCACACATTGATGGCCTCCATGCCTTACCTGGCACCCTTGTTGGGCTTGTGTGCCACAGCATGCCACATGCATGCTGGCCACCTGTCGTACAGTTGCATGGGCGGTTGGGGTGGTAAAGAGGCCAACACATCGGACATTGTCCTCACATTGCCCTTCAGCACCATTCCACATTCTGGTATTGGCAACGTACACATCCACCTGCACATCATACCCTGTATCCTAGGATGTTAGGCTATATGACTCATGGACAGGACACACAGTGGTGCAAGCATATCATAGTACCTACTACATGTCAGGTACATATGGCATTACACAGTCCTCAGTCATGGGGCCCCTCATGTTCACTATTTGCTTGCATACACAACATGCTGTCACAGAGTACTGTCCATGCCTAGATATCCCACACCTACATACCTGGCGCCATTATTGCTCCACCAGCTCATACCAATACCGACCATACGGGTGTCAGTGTGGCGGATACATCCTGTGGGTGTCATGGCATCAGGATGCATGACACATGGTGCATGCGCATCACCTTTGCATAGCAACATTCACCCACTGACTATCACATGGATACTGGCCCGTACATATCACATTGTACATGGTTGCTGTAAACACATATGCCCCTCACGGTCCTGTGGTTACCGTATTCCACTGTGGCATGGATACACTTCTGCAGGGCCACATCTATCTGTACTGTGTGTGATGCTGGTACATAGGTAGCCATTGTACCTGTGGCATACACACATCTACACACGGTCAAGGGTACAATACCACATTTATGGTGTACCTTCCACACTGGCCACAACTTTACATGTGCAGCATTGTCATGCCACGATGTGTACCAGGCTCGAACGGTTTACATATCACGGATGACAGGCGGAATACACATCTGTACACATCTGCATACCACATACGTAGGGGTGTCTTCTGCTCTGACACGGACCATGTCCTCCGCATTACTGATGCATATACTAGTCATATATGACAGTTGCGGTGGGCAGTGTGAACGGACTGCTCATGGATATGTGCACACATGCCACACTGCATGGGATGGGCTTCTGTGTTACTTCCACAGACACAACACACACCATGCTGTGGAACATAGGTCCTGTGCACATCCCACAGGGACACACAGTGGCACTGTTCATGTGATACCTCCCTTGCTGTTTGGGTGACACGTGGTCATGGTACCACCACAGCAGCGGGACTGTGTAGACATGCAGTTGACACCCACCTCTGCTGTTCACAGGACACTACCTGACAAAAAGAGACCACAGCTCTCTCTGTTCTGAATCAGGCAGAATTTTTTCCCTCCCTCCCACCCATTTAAGTTGTCTTGTTAAATACCACTGTCTTTCTAGTTGCCCGCCTCTTATGTTAATCTGACCATATATCTCATTTCTCTCTACTTTCACTGGCTTATGTGAATAATCACAAAACCATCACTTTTGAAATCCTCCCTTCAATTATTTAAATTTATTGGCCATCCTACAGTATTTCATAGTACCAAAATAGTGACCACCCCTTTCAGTCCATCTTGCTGTTTTAAAAATAGTAACTCTCCACTAAACCTTAACTTTTTAAACAGGTAAAACTCAAGTTACCTACTTTCACATCTAACTTCTCTAGTGCACACTGCAGAGTGCATTCTTTTCAATCTTACCTTTAAGCATCCCTGTGAATAGCACTTTCTCTAATACCTGCTGGAAAGCACTAGGAAGCCTTAAACTCATACAAACACTGCACTCTCCTTGTTAACAAGGAGAAATTAATAATAGGCACTAAACAGCCTATAATTGCAAAGTACCTTGCTAAGGAAACAGCTCCTATACTTTCCTAAGAAAAATAAGCCACAAACCAGGCATGTCCAAGGGTCAGCTTCCAGTGATTTCTCCTGTCCACCTGGTGAATCTGGGCATACTGGGGCAATGCAGCAATTGCCTCATGTACACAGACAACCCTCTCCTCCTACCACCCAACACTACAACCTGTGAGAGATGCACTTATATAGCCAAAATGGAGCAAAGCTCTCTCCACCCAACATTGTGCTAATCAGGCAAGAGGAGAAGGTTAACACCCACACTATACCTCAAGCAACACATAGCCCTTCTAAACCGCACCACCAACACCCACATATAGCAACACTAAATCCACATATGCAGAGGCCCTTAACTGTAACCTGCCCAAGCAACAAAGACCTCTGAAGCTGAAGCGCAAACAAACACCAATCACAACCAATGTGTCACATAGTTCACAACACCAGTGTGCCACCCAGCAACAGCCCTGAAGGCAAGACAATGTGCCTAACACTTTAGTCATAGGTGACTCTATGATCCGGCACACTGATGTCCCTCTCACCAGGTTGAATAAGGAGAAAGTTACAGTCAGCTGCCTGTCGGGTGCCAGGATCCGCCACATAACGCATGCACTCAAGTCACTCCACAACAAGTACAAATATGACTCTGTCATTGTCCATGTTGGAGTGAATGACTTGAGACGTACCTCCCTGGACTACATGAAAGAGACATGGAAGAGCTCTCAGATCATGTGGCCCAGGCAGGTATGACCCTAGCCCTGAGTAGCATCCTGCCTTCACCCAGAATGATACCACAATATAAGGATAAAATGATTGACTTCAACAATTGGCTAAACTTATGGTGTCATTCAAAGGGGATCCAGTATCTGTCTGCCTGGGATGACATGATTGACAGACCACGATGCTTTGCCAGAGATGGTCTGCACCTGTCGCCCCTGGGATTCAGGTTACTGGCTAAGGTTCTTGCCACCCCTATAGTGCCTTTTTTAGGCAAACTTCAAAGGACAAAACCACCACCATAACAGGTACAAGCATGCAAAATCTGATGGTAATGCTACTCAATGCTAGAAGTCTAAACCTCAAAATGCACTCTTGAGGCACTCCTAAAAATGGAGAACATCGATATCTGTGCAGTAACTGAGACCTGGTTCAAGGCTCCAGAGAGCACCCCTGCAATACCAGGCTACAACTCTTACCACACTTTTCGGCCACCAAACCAGGACGAAACACTAAAGGTGGAGGAGTGTCAATATTCACCAAGGATATTCACACCACCAGGCTAGTTGGCCAACACAATGTGTCTGAAATTCTCCAAGTGCAACTAACACTAGGTAAGACTGCAATCCAAATTGGCTTGCTACAGATCCCCACCATACCCCAAGATTCTCACTACACCTTTCTAAACATACTGGAAAATATTAAGATAGAACCAAACACCCTAATACTGGGTGATTTTAACTACCCTGCCATTAACTGGGAAAACTACTCATGTCCCAACACCTTTGATGTTCGATGCACATCCATGCATACACATTACCCCTGACAGGTGCTATGTGCTGTGATATTGTTCAACACAGTGCTGTATGTGCCCGCACAATGATATCCCGTGCACATGGATGGTACCCTGGCCTGATATGGGTACCACATATGTCTACATCCAGTGCCTGCTGCCATCACCATGTAGGCGGGTGCACCACACAGCACCATCCCTCCCACAGGGACCGTGGTGTTGGGCACAGCATAGGTATCCATTTATGGGGACAGGGATGTTCACATAGCGGGGGCACTGGTGGTATCATCCATCGGGCCATACACGATGACGACACCTCACACACCCGCCCATTCAGTATGTTGTTTGCAACACTGACACAGCTATACTGCTAGGCCAGGACATTCCCAGTCAGTATATACACAGATGCATGAACATCTGTCTGTGGCATGGGCTACAATGATGGTGGGGTTCAACACATACCATGTTTGACTGTGGCTGGCGCAGATGTTCTGTGCACGTGTCTACATGGTAACCCTGTTCTACTGTGGCCAGCAGTGATGTGCTGTGCACATGTCAATGCTGCACATTGTGTTGTTGTCTGTCTGTCAACGGCCAGTGGTGGAACACACAAGGGTATCAGTGATTGAATATGCATGCCGCCCTGTACAGCTGTACTGCTAACATCTCAGGTGCTAATGTGTCATGGACATGCACACCTTACCTGGACAGGTGGCAGTGGGTTGCCACCTGTACCCATCACCTCTTGTGTGTTGCTATCATCCGACACCCTATTTGTATTGTATGTTCAGGCTATGCACCTGTGTGGGACATGTGGGCATGCAATGCGCTACTGTGCACCTTTGCACCCATTGCACAACATGCCACATGGTACACTGGCAGCCATACAGTTCACAGCTTGATGACGGTACAACAGGTGCTGTACACACGTAACACATATCCTGTGGGACATGGTCGTATGTACAGGCATGTCTGACAGTCACGTACCACTGCTACCCCTATATGACGGATATGCAGTACATGTGGCGGTACATCAACTGTCACATGTACTCGTGCAATGTCCCCCTACCAACATGGAGTGGTACTGCCTGTGGGGGATGTGCGTCTGCATCCATGCTGTGCCCATAGCTGACAGTTGTACATCGATACGTGCAACATACCCCATTTAGTGTTCTCACGGGTGCATGTTTAACATGGCTCCACATTGTTTGTGTCTGTCACGCAGTCATTGTTGTACACGGATTACATGCCAGCCATGGCTTACTATATGTGATTCCATGTACTTCATTGGGATACCATCATTATACATTAGAACAGCGCATCCCAGCCATCACATAGCCTTCCTAGATGACAGTGTTAGCCAGCCAGTAGTAGGTGTTCTGCCATCTGCACATTAGTCACACTGTACGAGGGCGGCTGATACTCAGTTTGGGGACAGGGTGCTGACAGCTGTGGATGGGTGTGATGCTGTCGACAACCATAACTGCACCTGATGGTCACATCTGGATGGGTAACATTCACAACACACACCTACCTTCACGTAGTAACACATCATCTACAACAATGGACATTCCTGCCAGAACAATGTGTGCAGTATGTCTGTGTGACCACTGTAGGCACCACTGGTGGCCCCCAGCATGGCAGCCAACAGCACCGGTGTATATCCCGCTGAACCATGGGTTACACCATTCACAACACACCTGTCTCGGATGACCCTGTTGTGGATCACAGTGCAGTTCCACACATCATGTTACACTAGGCATCATGCACTGCTATGTTGTGGACGTGTGAACAGCTGTGCAACTCAACATATGCACACATGACACATCACCTGTTACAATATATCTCTCATACAACGTGGTTATTGTGACCGCCCTGTGATGGCATTACACAGGCTACATCTACTGGGACATGTGATGGCTCACCGTGTCATCCCTCTGGGTGTGTGTCTAGGCAAGTGTACAGTAGGCAGTGGTCTGAACACAGGGACACTGTACATTGACCTACTGTGTCACTGCAACTGTTGCCTATGCTCATACTGTCATTATACAGGCATGTGGTATCTGACCACTATGACAGTCCTGGTCGACCACACTGCTGTGGCACACATGACCTGCAGCCATCTGCCTGGGGTGTGGAGCACACATGTACATCTTCACATGCTATACTGCCTCTGTGGTGGTGTCACATAACTGTCTCCGGCAGGGCTGTAACAGGCAGGCATGGCATGGGGTCATGTGGGACAATGCTTGCATCTTCCACTGTGCTGCACACAAGCAAGGCACACACACTTTTGCACCACTCACATTTATCTGCAGTGACTGGGACCTGCCTCCATGCTCTGCAGCACGCGTAGTACAGATTGTACACGGATCGTACCTCCCAGGCACATACCTGGACTGCAACACCCACAGGTGAGGGGATCCCACATCACACAGTGATTTGCACACATCCTGGATAGTTGCCGAACACAATGCATCATAGGTGCTCAATGTGCAAATACCCGTGTTTGTGACCGCTACACACATTGTAACACGCAACAGAGTTGACATTGTACACCACAGGTTACATGCTGTCTGTGTTGTTATACTGCACATTGGGCCTCAGACAGCTGATACTGCCATGTGCTGACAGCAACCCACACTTCCCTAGAATAGACACCCATGTACCTACACATGCTTGAGGCGTGTACTCCACCCATCTGGCTGACACATTACACGACACATACCATACCTACACTACCCTCAGCATGCACAATACCTCCATGTGTCTGGTGTGTTGCACCTGGGGTTATCCCCCCTTTGGTGGATGAACACATATACTTCACGGCCCTGCTAGCCACACCCTGGAAACACACCCATCGCAGCATACACAGAACATGTGTACTACAGCCAGTACTACTGACGTCTGCTGACAGCAGTTGTTAATGGCATGACACCCCGGCAGATGGACAGTGTACATACATATGCTGACACATACCACAGTGCGCTTACGTAGCATGTACACAATGGTAGGGACCATGCTATTCCACACAGAGACATGGCGGTACTGACCGTTTCACAGACGCCACGGTGGTGGTCATGTTCCATGCACATCTGATGTACGAGCACATGTGCAGACTGTTGCACGGTGGTGTATATTCACATGTGTGAGGTGCATCACTTGTCAGCCGTGGTGGGTCCTCGAGGTCCATCACATGCTCCAAGGCTAGCAACCTAAACATGACTGCCGCACATTGCAGTGTGGGGCCTCAGGCAGAGTGGTGGTATGTCTGTGTTGTTTGGCTACATCCACATTCAATGTCACATACAATAGTCACCCAGGCATTGCTGACCATGATATTGTTGGCAACGTGCCAGGCGATGGTGTACTTACCAACAATACACACTCTCACTCACTACAGGGTCGCAATCCATACATGGACATCGTAGTGTCCCTGTGGACACATACATGGTACTGACATGCACATATAATGTCCTGGGACACTGGCCCGATGTCACCTTCCGATGTCCCTGGCTGTTATGTCCCACCAACCTGTTTGGTATGTGTCTCCGCACCAGCCCACTATATTCACTGCTAGCCTGTTGTCGGACATTGTGTACCTTGACTGCCGCGCAGCCGCATCTCTCACACTACCCATGGGTGGCACTGCATTGCACGTGTGGGACTGCAGTCATACACCCATGATTGGACCGTTCTGAATGGCACTGGGGCACATCCTCACAAACATGCTTCACGCACACATTGATGGCCTCCATGCCTTACCTGGCACCCTTGTTGGGCTTGTGTGTGCCACAGCATGCCACATGCACGTGCTGGCCACCTGTCGTACAGTTGCATGGGCGGTTGGGGTGGTAAAGAGGCCAACACATCGGACATTGTCCTCACATTGCCCTTCAGCACCATTCCACATTCTGGTATTGGCAACGTACACATCCACCTGCACATCATACCCTGTATCCTAGGATGTTAGGCTATATGACTCATGGACAGGACACACAGTGGTGCAAGCATATCATAGTACCTACTACATGTCAGGTACATATGGCATTACACAGTCCTCAGTCATGGGGCCCCTCATGTTCACTATTTGCTTGCATACACAACATGCTGTCACAGAGTACTGTCCATGCCTAGATATCCCACACCTACATACCTGGCGCCATTATTGCTCCACCAGCTCATACCAATACCGACCATACGGGTGTCAGTGTGGCGGATACATCCTGTGGGTGTCATGGCATCAGGATGCATGACACATGGTGCATGCGCATCACCTTTGCATAGCAACATTCACCCACTGACTATCACATGGATACTGGCCCCGTACATACATATCACATTGTACATGGTTGCTGTAAACACATATGCCCCTCACCGTCCTGTGGTTACCGTATTCCACTGTGGCATGGATACACTTCTGCAGGGCCACATCTATCTGTACTGTGTGTGATGCTGGTACATAGGTAGCCATTGTACCTGTGGCATACACACATCTACACACGGTCAAGGGTACAATACCACATTTATGGTGTACCTTCCACAATGGCTACAACTTTACATGTCGCAGCATTGTCATGCCACGATGTGTACCAGGCTCGGACGGTTTACATATGCGGATGACAGACGGAATACACATCTGTACACATCTGCATACCACATACGCAGGGGTGTCTTCTGCTCTGACACGGACCATGTCCTCCGCATTACTGATGCATATACTACTCATATATGACAGTTGCGGTGGGCAGTGTGAACGGACTGCTCATGGATATGTGCACACATGCCACACTGCATGGGATGGGCTTCTGTGTTACTTCCACAGACACAACACACACCATGCTGTGGAACATAGGTCCTGTGCACATCCCACAGGGACACACAGTGGCACTGTTCATGTGATACCTCCCTTGCTGTTTGGGTGACACGTGGTCATGGTACCACCACAGCAGCGGGACTGTGTAGACATGCAGTTGACACCCACCTCTGCTGTTCACAGGACACTACCTGACAAAAAGAGACCACAGCTCTCTCTGTTCTGAATCAGGCATAATTTTTTCCCTCCCTCCCACCCATTTAAGTTGTCTTGTTAAATACCACTGTCTTTCTAGTTGCCCGCCTCTTATGTTAATCTGACCATATATCTCATTTCTCTCTACTTTCACTGGCTTATGTGAATAATCACAAAACCATCACTTTTGAAATCCTCCCTTCAATTATTTAAATTTATTGGCCATCCTACAGTATTTCATAGTACCAAAATACAAAAGTGACCACCCCTTTCAGTCCATCTTGCTGTTTTAAAAATAGTAACTCTCCACTAAACCTTAACTTTTTAAACAGGTAAAACTCAAGTTACCTACTTTCACATCTAACTTCTCTAGTGCACACTGCAGAGTGCATTCTTTTCAATCTTACCTTTAAGCATCCCTGTGAATAGCACTTTCTCTAATACCTGCTGGAAAGCACTAGGAAGCCTTAAACTCATACAAACACTGCACTCTCCTTGTTAACAAGGAGAAATTAATAGTAGGCACTAAACAGCCTATAATTGCAAAGTACCTTGCTAAGGAAACAGCTCCTATACTTTACAAAGAAAAAAAGCCCCAAACCAGGCATGTCCAAGGGTCAGCTTCCAGTGATTTCTCCTGTCCACCTGGTGAATCTGGGCATACTGGGGCAATGCAGCAATTGCCTCATGTACACAGACAACCCTCTCCTCCTACCACCCAACACTACAACCTGTGAGAGATGCACTTATATAGCCAAAATGGAAGCAAAGCTCTCCACCCAAGATTGTGCTAATCAGTCAAGAGGAGAAGGTTAACACCCACACTACACCTCAAGCAACACATAGCCCTTCTAAACCCGCACCACCAACACCCACATATAGCAACACTAAATCCACATATGCAGAGGCCCTTAACTGTAACCTGCCCAAGCAACAAAGACCTCTGAAGCTGAAACGCAAACAAACACCAATCACAACCAATGTGTCACATAGTTCACAACACCAGTGTGCCACCCAGCAACAGCCCCTAAGGCAAGACAAAGTACCTAACACTTTAGTCATAGGTGACACTATAGTCCGCACACTGATGTCCCTCTCACCAGGTTGAATAAGGAGAAAGTTACAGTCAGCTGCCTGTCGGGTGCCAGGATCCGCCACATAACGCATGCACTCAAGTCACTCCACAACAAGTACAAATATGACTCTGTCATTGTCCATGTTGGAGTGAATGACTTGAGACGCCTCCCTGGACTACATGAAAGAGACATGGAAGAGCTCTCAGATCATGTGGCCCAGGCAGGTATGACCCTAGCCCTGAGTAGCATCCTGCCTTCACCCAGAATGATACCACAATATAAGGATAAAATGATTGACTTCAACAATTGGCTAAGCTTATGGTGTCATTCAAAGGGGATCCAGTATCTGTCTGCCTGGGATGACATGATTGACAGACCACGATGCTTTGCCAGAGATGGTCTGCACCTGTCGCCCCTGGGATTCAGGTTACTGGCTAAGGTTCTTGCCACCCTATAGTGCCTTTTTAGGCAAACTTCAAAGGACAAACCACCACCATAACAGGTACAAGCATGCAAAATCTGATGGTAATGCTACTCAATGCTAGAAGTCTAAACCTCAAAATGCACTCTCTTGAGGCACTCCTAAAAATGGAGAACATCGATATCTGTGCAGTAACTGAGACCTGGTTCAAGGCTCCAGAGAGCACCCTGCAATACCAGGCTACAACTCTTACTACACTTTTCGCCACCAAACCAGGACCGAAACACTAAAGGTGGAGGAGTGTCAATATTCACCAAGGATATTCACACCACCAGGCTAGTTGGCCAACACAATGTGTCTGAAATTCTCCAAGTGCAACTAACACTAGGTAAGACTGCAATCCAAATTGTAGCTTGCTACAGATCCCCCACCATACCCCAAGATTCTCACTACACCTTTCTAAACATACTGGAAAATATTAAGATAGAACCAAACACCCTAATACTGGGTGATTTTAACTACCCTGCCATTAACTGGGAAAACTACTCATGTCCCAACACCTTATGAACAGTTCTTGGAATTCATAAATTCCAACGCCCTGGATCAACTAATCCATAGTCCCACCAGGGGCTCCAATATCCTTAGACCTGGTCATTACCAACATGGGAAATCAATGCTCCATACCTATGGTCACCCCCTCGTTAGTCAGGTCTGACCATAAGCTAATCACCCTTAACATCCACATCCCACCCCCCAGTAAAGAAACCACCATAAAAACTTCTAAAGCCAACTTCATGCTACTCAAGTCAGAAGTGACAAACTTCATGACACCCATGCAGATGGGAACTGAAAGTTCAACTGCTGAATCCTACACTACGGCACTGTACGAGCACATCCACTCATGCATGAATCGTGCCATCCCAAATAGAACCAAAATGCTCTCATCCAAAAAAAGGAAGCCAATCTGGTGGTCCCCTGCCATAAACAAACTTTACAACAAAAGGAAGAAACTTTTGCAGAAAAGAGGAAAATCCCAGGATGCAAAAAACTCCCTTACTAGCCTCAGTAAGAAACTGAGATGCCTCATAAAATCCTCCAAAGCTAGTTACGAAAATAAAATTGCCAAAGATTCCAAAGACAACCACAAAGCATTCTATAATTATGTCAAGAATCTAAATGGCAATGCTCAGATCTGCTCTGAGCTAAAACAGAATGGCATTAAATATACTGATCCGAAGGATATTGCCAATATCCTGGCAGATCGATTCAGTGCCAACTTCACCCCACTCTCACCCCCTAAATGGCCCATCTCAATACCAGAAGATTGCCAAATTCCAGTAATAACGGCCACACAGGAACAAAATGCACTCTCTAAAGCCAAGAATACAGCATCCATGGGACCAGATGACATCCCAGGCTGTGTACTACATGAACTACAATATGAACTGGCACCTCACCTAAGTGTCATGTTTAATCATAGCCTCACGTCAGGTTTCGTGCCCACTGAGTGGTGCAGAGCTATAGTTATCCCAATCCACAAGGGGGGATCCACCTTGGATCCCGAAACTACCGTCCCATCAGTCTGACAAGCCTTATCTGCAAGGCCATGGAGCGTATTATCATGGAACTTATAAACAAAGACATTGGCAACCTTCAAACACTGGACCGCACCCAGTTTGGGTTTGTGAAGGCCGTAGGTTGCCTCCTGAAACTGATTGACTTCTTTGAATCAGTCTCCAGAGCCATGGACAAGGGTAAGGTGGTCCACACAGCCTATCTAGACCTTGCCAAGGCCTTTGACACCATCCCCACTCTGGAATCATAGATAAACTTACTAAGTTGGGCATTAATCCCTATGTCACCCAATGGGTTGCTAAATGGCTTACTGATAGAACCCACACTGTAAAAGTAGCTGACTCCAAATCCAGCTCCAGACAAGTGACAAGTGGAGTACCTCAGGGTTCAGTCCTGGGGCCGCTCTTGTTTGGCATCTACTTCTCTGAAGTACAGGTCAACACTAAGGACTCTGGCTAACAAAGTTTGCAGATGACTGCAAACTGGGAGCCATTATTGAATCCCCAAATGATGTGGATACTCTACAAAAGGGCCTTACAGAAACAGATGCTTGGTGCCAGAGCCATGGGCTCAAGCTCAATGCCAAGAAATGTATTGTTATCCCCTTTGGGATAAAACATGTATCCATGAATTACCATATAGGTGGCAGTACACTAAACACAGAAAGTGTGATAAGAGACTTAGGGACACAGGTAGACAGTGGTCTCACCTTCGATAACCACATCGCCACAACAGTCAGGAAATCCTTCTATGTGGCACACCTCATCACGAAGGGCTTTTCATCCAGAAAAAGGAGGTCATTGTCCCACTGTACTCATCCCTCATTAGACCCATTATAGAATACAATGCCCCATTTGGTATGTACCTCTCAAGACATCTGCAACAACTGGAAAGGCCTCAGAAATACCTCACTAAAAGAATCACAGGCCTAAAGCAGATGCCCTATGCTGACCGCCTTAAAAACTCCAGCTATACTCTGTCGCATATCGCCTACTCAGAGGCGATCTCTGCTTAACATACAAGGCCATGTCAAACCCAGAGCTGTTGGACATGCTACACTTAAAGAAATCCCAATCCCTCAGAGCTACACGCTCCAGGGATCTAAACCTTGTCATCACAATAAACAAAACATGTTGGAGGGATAGGTTCCTGACCCAGAGACTCCCCAGACTCTGGAATAGATTGCCCATACATGTCAAGCAGAGTGCCTCTTTGGACCTCTTCAAGAGGAACCTTGACGATTGGATGGGAGAAAGGAAATTCACCCCAGGGATCACGTCAGTCGCCCTGCTAGACAGGGGTCCAGGAAAGTAAATAATGTGGGAAGAAATATTCAGGGAATTGTTATGGCTAGGCTTGTATAGGCCCTAGGGCTGATAGCCTAGTACTATCCTATGAACCTATGAACCTATGAACCTATGGGGAGGTGACACTACTGTGTACACTGCACATGTGTTTACACATGGACCTGCCAGACTTCATTGTTGCCCACAGTGCACCTGCTACAGATCCTTTGGGCATGGTTACTTGGTGTACCTTCCATTTCAGATGGCTATGATGCTACTACTCCGTCCCATACCTATAGGCCATATGTATCCTGTTATTGTACATACCAATAGGCAATACCTCCATTATGCATGATATGCCTGTGATACTGTGTATAATGTCTGTCATATCCACCCTGACAGCTTTACATTACACATAGTTGACATAGTATCCCTTACTGCAAGGCATACGTGCACGTCGGCCGCACATTACATATGACATCGACGGTATATGCCCATACACATGTGTGCTGTGACAGTATACATTCATGTCCTATCCCCTGCTATGACACTTCCTTGTTGGACATCCACTGCCAGCATCGGCGTGTGGTCTGGCATTGTTCTCTGTAATGCCCCCCTGTGGCAGCCCTTGTGGTGTCTCAGCTGTGTACATGATGTCCCACTGCTGTGCACACGGTGTCCACAGTCGTTGGTCTGCTCAGCAGGATAGCACTACATAACCACCTTTCACCACTCTCTGCATTATGGACAAGTGTCATTACTTACAAACACTATTCACATACAGTACAGCTTCGTCATACACTTCATGCATTACACACACGTACATATCGTGTGTTCTACATACCTTGTCGGTGTTTCGTTCCGTGTTTCGTTCCGTGTATCGGTTTTCCTTTTTATTTCTCTTTTGGTTGTACACTGCTGGTTCGGTATGAGCATACGGTTTGAATATCCTGGGAGTCATCCTTATATCTGTCGATACCTGCAACATGTGGGTTCATCCCACCAATTTCTGTTCCTCCATGAGTAATTGTGTGCATATCACCTGTGCATCTACTCCATTCGGACATTACGCGTCGTAACTGGGGTATGGCTGGATTCCTCACCTGGGCGTTGGCTATTTGCCCTACCTTCGTGGAGATGGTCTGTATTGTGTTATGTTATGTGTTACTGCAGCCGCTATGTGTGCCGACAGGTACATTTCGCAGTGGTGTTAGCCGTGGATTGTGTGTGTTGGGTATAGTATTTTGTTCGACATGTGTGTGTCCCTGTCCTGATGACATCTGTTGTTGGCGTTTTGCATTCGGATGTGTAACATGGCTGTTGTATTCCTTTAAACAACGCATGCAAGTATGCATCCACCTTTGATTGTGTTTCCCACGCGAGATGTTGCGGTTATGCAGATGTCATTGACTGCCTGTATGTTTGTGCTGCTATTACGGTTTGTATCCCTTTAATATGTACGATGGGGGATATCGGAGGTTGTAGGTGACGGATACGGGTTGTGGGCCTTGCATCTCTACATACACGGTATGGTTGTCTGTGTGCTCCATCCCTGCCTGGAGAGTTGACAGTTAATTGTCTGTTGGTATGGGAGTGTTGGTTGTGTTGTTGTCATGTGGTGTTGGTATCGCCTGCGTGTGTGCTTCATGCATGTATTCCTCCATCACATCTGTGGTATATCATCGATTGTTTGTACGTGACGACTATCCCTTGTCATTCTGTCCCAGATATTTACAGTCATTGTGGTCCTGTTCTTGGGATGGCCTGATTGTCAGTGGTTGCCACCTATTCAGGTGGGGATTGCTTGTTTGACACTTGTAGAACACACAGCAGTGTTTACGGGCCGAGACGTGGCCACAGTCAGTACTGGGGTAGCACATACATATTTCCGCAGTACATACCTATTGCTGTGTGACTTTGCCGACGTATCGTTTTGAAATTAGCATATCAGTGTCGTACATACGGGCATGAGTAGTACATACATCCTTTCCATTTCCTGTGAGGTATATTCCTGTGCTACGATCTGGGACATTGTCACTTTGTATCATTCTACGTCGCCACACGCCTAGCCAGGGTGGGGCTCTCACTACTACTTTGGGATTACTGGTGTACATATGACTGTGGCTAGTGTACCGTATGCCTACACATATTATTCCACTCTGCCTCTTACATGGCACCAACATACACATATTACGGAGACACACACATTACACTCGCACAGCAACACACACACGGCACCCTCACCGCACACATACACATACTACGGCACTCACGGGGACGGTTGCACACAGTACCTGCGGGCGACACCGGCGGCGGTGTCTACCTCCCCCCTCATATCATCATACTATTACCCGCGCATGTACTGTTACAGTACTGTGATCTGGCGATCATTCCGACTCGCGGATATGCATTTCGGTATGTTGCCCGTTCCATGGTTGGCGGTATCCTCTTCTGTTAAACCTCCCGGATGCTCAGGTTGTCGTTTCACTATGTATGCTTTGTACAGATGTCGCGTGTTACATCTCAGTCACCTTACATCCCTCTGATTCCCTGTCTTAACTGTAGTACTTATGTGTATATGTGTACATATATTTCTATATATGTAATTATATCTATCTACATATGTGTATATGCACATGTATATATGTTTATATGTATACACCTTGCGGCGAACGTGGCAGCATACAGCAATGCCATCTGCTGTAGGACCCGCGTACTGTTCAGGTGTTGGCGTTCCATGCTCCATTCGCTGTTGGGTGTACAGTGTTTGGGGGCTGCCTATGTTGGAGTCACACATGGGGCCACCCATACGGTACACTTTACGGGTGGTCATGTTTGTGTGCCGTCCATTTCACTGTGTGCGCAGGTGGGGAGGTGTCAGTCCATGGGGCCTATGCTGTCAGAGTATGTGCTATACGTTCCCTCTTTGCCAGGGCATAGGCATATTGGGTACGCCTCTGTCTGCCTAATGGGGCTGGCACAGTGTGTTCATGGTCCTGAACCCTCTGTGCCTGGACTGGCCTTGGCAGTTGTGGTGGGCTTTGTGGCCCTTCACCATTATGTCCCTGCAGCAGCTGCTTCCGCAGGATCATATTATGTAGCATGGCACATACTATGAATATGTGGGCACATGTGCCTGGAGAGTACTGCAGGGCTCCACCGGATGTATCCAGGCACCGGAACCGTGATTTGAGCATCCCAAACACACGGTCTATGATTACTCTGGTTTGTGCGTGTGCCTCATTATGGCGTTCTTGCATGTGTGTGTGTGTGCATTTCTGATGGGAGTCATCATCCACGGCTCCAGTGCATAGCCAGCATCCCCCACAAGGTGGCCTTGTGGGATGTCCCCCCTGGCGAATACCTGGTACAGCTGTGAGGCATGCCAGATATGGGAGTCGTGGTAGCTTCCAGGGCTGCCAGCATACACATCCATGATAATGCCCTGCGCATTGCACACGACCTGGCAATTGATGGAGGGGAATCCCTTGCGGTTTATATAGCGTCTACCCTGCTCCCCAGGTGGTGACTTGATTTGTATGTGCGTACAGTCTATCGCACCCAGTACCTCCAGGTATTGTGCCACATGGTGGAAGTGGCGCATATTGCTAGCCAACTCCTCCTGAGATCTGGGGAAGTATATATGCTCATTGGCATGTGGTAACATGGCATCCAGAAACTGGTGTAGTACACTGGATGCTGATGCCTGTGAGATATCCATTATATCCCCAGTTGGCCTTTGAAAGGTACCTGTGGCCAGTATTCGCAAGCTTACACATACCTTTGTGTCCACTGGGATGGGCTCCCCTCTTTTGTTTCTTGTTCTCAGGTGTGGCCGGCACAGCTCCACTATTTGCTGTAACGTGTCCCTATCCACCCTGTAACACTCTACTATCTCCAGGTCTTGTAGCCCCTGGTAGGTTACCCTTGGTCTGAACACTCTCCTTCTCCTCTGAGGCCTACGGTAGTTGTCGGCACCCTCCTCCACAACACCGTCTGTCTCTAGCACATGCTGATGGATCACGGCCACGGCAGCATCCAACATGTACATTTTAAAAGTTCCCCGTGTGTTTACACCTATGGTGCGGCGTTTGGGAATACGCGGCTGTGTGTTGTGTGCATTCACACTTTATACTATTGCGCTGTACACCCGGTGATGTCATAGGGTGTGTCTGTACGGCCGTATCTGGGGATTATCTTCCGTGTTTTACCGTTGGCACTGCAACGCTGTTGCCTTTGGTGTTGCATTACTCTTGCCTGCAATGGATTACCTTTCGACCTTCACTTACTATTTCTGCACGTTGCACCTACTATTTCCTGGCATGCATCCTGCTGAGCCCTGTCATGTTTAGTTTCTGGGACATGGCATATCGTATGCTTTGTGTGCCGCCAAGTGTGCTGCCTGTCTGCTTGGCTCTGCTGTGTCAGGTCTTCACTCTTTGCAATCTGCTACCTCCCCTACTTTCTTTGCATTCATATGCCTCCCCTATCCCATTTTGCAGGTTTCTGCATGCAGAGTTGTCAGCTGCCGCAGATTGGCCTTCGTGGGTTGATTAGTGTTGATTGCTCATTATTACTCCAATTACACTTCTTCCGCATTTACTAATATTCTCAACATCACCTTCCTGTTTCTGATGTTATTTGCGGGGCGAGCGTCACATGACTGGGTTAAGGGAACGTAGTCATCCTCATGCACATGCACCTCTGCGCGCATTGTGTGCTCTCAGCTCAGCTATTTCCCCTCACGCCGGTCCTGCAGCTGTGATGTGCAATGTACAGCCCAGGTTTGCTGAGCTCCAATGTGCTTCCTCCTACAGTGGCACACCCCTCTGCAGGTGACATGTATTCCCTCTGAGCCACTCCTCGGCGTATTACCACTGCGCCATTTGGTACAGCCTTACGCCGGCGGGGGTTTTGCGATTCAGTATTATCTGCCTCATTTGCATGGCATTGACTACTAATTCATAGTTACCACACCGAACACTGCCGCGAGTCCTTGGCAACCCTTGCACCGTGGTTGTGGCTTTCCATGCATACCATGGTGTATTATGGCTGTGTAGCTGATGTGTATTACGCTGCTGTTTTATGACATTGTCATATTATTTCATTGTTTTGCACCTTCCGCAAACATGTCCTGGGGTTCTGCTGTGAGTTTCTGTGGACATACCATTTATGTTATCATTTACATGTTGTGCATGTTTTCTTTTGACATTCTCTGTGTATTTCACCATTGGCATATGGTAACAGTGTGATACCTGAGGCTGACAGCCTTCCGTTACTCCTATGTTGTGTTTGGGAAAATGTAAACCGTTTTTTTTGGTTTACATTGCCGTGGCCTTATGCTACACCTGCACCACTTTGTAGATCGCTATATGCCTTCATTTGCATGGTGCAACACCGCACATGGGGTGTTTAGCATACCTACACCGGGGGCGGTGCAGATCCGGCGCACGCCGGTAGTGCACGTGGAATTGGATCGTACCTGAATCGCTCGGCGGCCATATTTGGCATTGTAACACCTACGCTATGCGTGCATCTGGCGCAAGGTTCATGAATCCCGGGGAATATATAACTAAAAATAGAAAAAGTACAATTGCTAGAATACATCTACTATTGACACTTTTATACGAATCCCCTATCCTAACAAACCTCCATAAAAACAATCTCACCAAACTTGAAACTTGCTATAACAAAAATCTCCAAATTTGCCACAGGTGCCCACTACAAATCCCACCACTGTCAAGCCCTCAAGCATCTGGACTGGCTAGATCTCCCACTCTTACTTCAATTTAATCAACTAACCTTAGCTCACAAAATCCTCCACCATCCAGAAGAAATCACAGCCCTTAAAAACCTAATGCAACCATACATGGCATCCAGATCCCTCCGCTCAAACAACAATCCACTCCAAGTCACCAAAGTAAAAACTTAGCAGGCGAAGCTCTATTCTCCTACTATATCTCCAAACTCTGGAAGTCTCTACCTACCCCACTCCTGAATGCCTCCTCACCTATACAGTTTAAAAGACTCCTAAAACCTCACCTTACAAACTCCTGGCTATGCACCTGCCATACCCTAGGTTAGACTCCTACCACCCCCTTACATCCCTCACTTCTACTCTAGAACTTTTCCTAAAGCATTTCCAGACTCCTACCACCTCCTTATATCCCTCACTTCTACTCTAGAACTTTTCCTAAAGCATTAATGCCTATATCCTAACTCCATCCCATCTATTACTTATATATCATCTTCTCTATTCTCCCTTACTTAAAAAAAACCCTAAAATGAACTAAGTACAACTCCTCAGAACGTATTTCATTTATATGATGATCTTTGCTGCATATAGTCATAGAAACATTCCTTACTCAATCCCTTGCTTACCTAATTATTAACTAAAACTAATTCTTTGTTTATATTAGAATAGTATCAACTCAGTGTTTTTTTTCTAATATGCTATGATGCAACTATACACTGTACTGTCTATGCTGTATTGTATTGTATGATTTTGAGGTATCAACTCAATGTTTTTTTTTCTAATATGCTATGATGTAACTATACACTGTACTGTCTATGCTGTATTGTATTGTATGATTTTGAGGAGCTTTTCTCCCCAGGCCTCCACTGAAAAAGGACACATGTCCAGATGGACTTTCCCAGTTAACAAATGTAAAATAAATAAAATAAATAAATGCAGAAAAACATATCTGCCTATGCACTATCACATTATGCATGTTACCAGTAATCCAAAACACAACACATGAGTAACACAGCACAAACCACAAAAATCTTCAAAGCTGGCCCCAATAAAGGCTGTCCCTCCTTCTAAAATTCAAAATTGAATTGTAGAAGGAGGGACAGCCTTTACTGGGGCCAGCTTTGAAGATTTTTTTGGTTTGTGCCACATTATGCATGCTGCAATCTATATGGCAGTCATACTTGGATGTGTATGACCAATGATAATTGTGTGTTGTACGGTAATAAATAAGGATCACAGTACACATTGGATAAACAAACACATATCCAAGCTGTCTACCAGCGGTACAAGTGTAAGTCGAGTAACATCACAGATGAGCAAATGCAGATCGAAGAATGCTACACAACTCCAGCAGAGGACACACATGACCCTCCAATAATGCATGTGAAAGGCAAACAACCAAGCACAGTGTCAAACAGCAGTACTGCAGCAAAGTAGCAAAATGGCTGCTAAGTTTACAAGTAGGTATACACAACCCAAACAAACATGCAATGGAATGCATCTATGTGACACACATATACCATGTCAAAGAAAAAAACATGGGATTAGGCATATATGTATGACTGTTAGTGACCTAAGTGGAATGTACATGAAAGCAATGTCAATACACATACACACATCAATGACATAAGAAGATTTGCCAAAATCTAACACTACAACTTAAAAAATGCCAGGTTGTACACATGAATTTCAACAATGTACACTGCTTAACACACAAGTATAATGAGAACTAGGATGTATTGCAAGCAATAGCCAGCAACTTGTGTGCCAATGTCCTGTATCCATAAAATGGCTATACATTTGGCACATGACAATTGCCAATAACTACAAGAAAGGCAAACATATCTGCAAAATATATTATGTGAATACAAACGAGGAAATGAGGTGGACTACCCGGGCTTACATCAGGAAAAAGCAGGACAACAAGGTTACACATCTGTACAGCACACAGGGTGCTGTCAAAGCCAGCCAAAAATACATTTAAGCAAATGGCAAATGTATGTCACATGGGCAAATTGAATTGCTGATGTCCATAAAAATGGGCATATATATATCATGCATACACAGTAATATACAATCATGTAACATCAACAGTCATAGGTAAGAGAGCTAAGAATGACAATCTCATACCCACATCCTGTCATGCCAGTGTTGAATAAATAACTATAGGTGTATGTCATGCATCCTGCTCATTAATAAGCAGAAGACACTCCTGTGAGCATCATTATAGCACATCAATGATAAGTCAGTGAACACTGACATGTTAAAGGTACAATGGTATTAGTATGGATCGGACTATGTGCAGAGACATCTACAATCATCAGTTAATGTGTACAAGTATTGCCAGAAGGTGTGAACTTATGTCAATAAGGAATGAATGTGGAAATGCAAACATGGCATAATTTACTGTTACTGAATAAATTATCCTTACCATGGCATGTACATTAATGTTAAATTGGTGTTCGATGCAGTCAGAAAAGGACTGCCCACAGGTAAGACATACCCGTATATGACTCCACATGGCATCACTATTGCCAACACATAGCACAGAATTACACATCATAGGTTCATAGGTTCATAGGTAGGTTATAGGCTATTGGCCCTAGGGCCTATATAAGCCTAGCCAAAAAATGTACCCTGGCTTTAGCCACCCAAGAAAATTATTTTCCTGTGCCCCTGTCGAGCAGAGCTACAGAAGTGATTCCTTGGGTGAATTTCCCATTTCCCATCCAATCATCAAGATTTTTCTTGAAAAGTGCTAATGAGGAGCTCTGTTTGACATAGATAGGTAGTCTGTTCCAGAGTATGGGAAGTCTCTGTAACTGGGATCTATCCCTCCAGCATTTTCTGTTTATTGTGGTGACAAGGTTTAGGTTCCTAGGGCGTGTAGCTTGGAGGGATTGGGATTTCTTTAAGTGGAGCATGTCCAACAGCTCTGGGTTTGACATAGCTTTGTATGTTAGGCAGAGATCGCCCCTGAGTAGGCGCTATGCAATGGAGTAAAGCTGTAGTTTTTTGAGACGGTCTGCGTAGGGCATCTGTTTGAGGCCAGTAATCCTCTTTGTGAGGTATTTCTGTGGTCTTTCCAGTTGTTGTAGATGTCTTGTGAGGTACATACCAAAAGGGGTGTTGTACTTTATAATGGGTCTAATGAGTGATGAGTAGAGGGGAACAATGACCTCTTTTTTTCCGGATGAGAATCCTTTTGTGATGAGATGAGCCATGTAGAAGGATTTCCTGACCACTGTGGCGATGTGATTATCAAAGGAGAGACTACTGTCCACCTGTGTCCCAAGGTCTCTTATCACATTTTCGGCATTAAGTAGACTACCAGCTATGTGGTAGTTCATTGGTACAGAGTTTTTACCAAAGGGGATGACAATACACTTTTTGGCATTGAGCTTCAGGCCATGGCTTTGACACCAGGTATCTGTCTCAGTGAGGCCCTTTTGTAGTTTGTCCACATCGTTAGGAGTTTCGATTATGGCTCCTAGTTTGCAGTCATCTGCAAACTTTGTTAGCCAAAGACCTTCTGTGTTAGCCTGCACTTCAGAGAAGTAGATACCAAACAGGGGAGGACCCAGGACTAAACCCTGTGGTACTCCATTTGTCACTGGTCTGAAGTTGGATTTGGAATCCGCTACTTTCACAGTGTGGGTTCTGTCCATGAGCCAGTTGGCAACCTATCTTGTGACATAGGGATTTATACCTAGTTTAGTGAGCTTATCTATAATTCCAGAGTGGGGGATGGTGTTGAAAGCCTTGGCGAGATCTAGATAAGCTGTGTGAACCATTTTACCCTCATCTATGGCTTTGGTGACTGCTTCAAAGAAGTCAATCAGGTTTAGGAGACATGATCTACCTTTTACAAATCCAAACTGGGTAGGGTCCAGAGTTTGGAGATTACCAGTGTCTTTGTTTATGAGTTTCACGATGATACGTTCCATGGCCTTGCAGACCAGGCTCGTTAGGCTAATGGGGCGGTAGTTCCCAGGGTCCGTCATGGCTCTCCCTTTGTGGAGTGGGATAACCATTGCAGTGCACCATTCAGTGGTTACAAAGCCTGAGGTGAGGCTATGATTGAACATGGTACTTAGGTAGGGTGCCAGTTCATTCTGTAGTTCATGTAGAACGCAGCCTGGGATATTGTCAGATCCCATGGATGCTGTGTTATTGGCTTTGGAGAGTGTGTTTTTTACCTGTGCAGCCATGATTATAGGAACTTTGCATTCTTCCGGTATAGAGATGGGCCCTCTAGAGGGTGAGAGGGGGGTAAAGTTAGCACTGAACCTATCTGCTAGGATGTTGGAAATATCAGTTGGTACTGTATATTTAGTGCCATTGTGCTGTAACTCAGAGCAGATCTGAGTGTTCCCATTGAGATTCTTGACATAGCTATAGAATGCTTTGTGGTTGTCTTTAGAGTCAGTGGCAATTTTGTTTTCATAACTAGCTTTGGAGGATTTTATGAGGGATCTCAGCTTCTTACTGAGGTTGACCAGGGAGTTCCTCCAGTCATGGGATTTTACTCTTTTTTGCAACAGTTTCTTTCTTCTGTTGTAGAGTTTGTTTATGGCACAGGACCACCAGATTGGCTTCCTTTTTTTGGAAGATAACATATTGGTTCTATTAGGGGTAGCATGATCCATGCACTCGTGTAAGTGCTTATAAAGTGCATTTGTGTAGGATTCAGCAGTCATTCCTCTAGTGTCCGTCTGCATGGGTGTCATGAAGTTTTCCACTTCTGTCTTAAGAAGTGTGAAGTTGGCTTTGGAAAAGTTTTTTACGATGGTTTCCCTAATTGGGGGTGGGGGTGGGATGTGGATGTCTAGGCTGATTAGCTTGTGGTCGGATATGACCAACGAGGAATTGACCTCTGGTGTGGAACAATGCCAGTGGGACAGCATAAAAACTGTCATCCTAAACACATGGGAAATGACATGTTCTTCTGTTGCACATACATGATATGGGAAGCAGAAATCTTAACCATGCTGCAGTGGTAGTGCTAGACTATGGACAACATTTGTTTTCTGACAGTTTGCCTCAGTAAAATACATGTTTGCAGAACAATTGTTGCAGCACTAGCTGCAGAGTAACTGCCACAGTGCAAGGACAGCTGAATGTGAAAGGAAAGGGTAATGTGTTAATGTGTGTCATGCCCACATTGAAACATAATTGTCACACAATGATATCTACTTGGTATGTTTATACATGTAACACATAAGCATGGCAGCTAAATGGTATGCATTAAAAAGAGTGAATATACAGTCCAATCAATTATATGGCAATCAACATGTTGACGGCATAACACAATAGGTGCATACAGACAATACTTATGGCCTTGAGGGATTGGCTTAATGGGGATGAGCCTCATAAATGACCTTCTGAGCTATCTCTCTGAATGAGTTCTGCATAGCCCATGCAATGTACTGGAAGAAATTCCCCATCATGTACCCCATCTGTGTTCAAAACGCATTGGTCATAACCTCCTGGATCTCCTCCCAGTAATCATGACTGTGTTGGTCCTGGCATCGTCTCCTCCAGGGTGCAACCATTATGATGGCTTATGCACTTGTCGGTCCAGCTTCCTCCTCATCATCATCATCTGAGGACTCAGGCAGTGGCCTAGCATGTGTTTGTTGTCTGATTAGTGATCATCCACAGTTCCCATGCTCTGTCAAGATGAATTACAAAACACGACATAAATTAAATATGCATACCTGATACTACTTGTCTGCATAACATACACACTGTTACACAATCAGCATGCAGAAAAAAGTCCTCATGAAATGTTAAAATACATTATAAACATAGTCCACTGTACCACATATGCAATCGATGTCAGTAGTCAAAACCTTAACAGTGAAAAGCAAATGTCTATCACGGTGCACATTCCCATAAAGACCATAGCTGACTTTAAAGTGAAACTGATGTGCACATCTGAAATCTAACATACATTAATTAACATCCCATCCACGTGTACGTTCTACAAATGCACATATGAGGCTAAAAGTGTAGTAGCATATATCAAAATTCTTATGTAAAACAAAGTTTAGTTTGAAATGGCACAAACGTTGGCAAGTAGTACAATTATAATCAACACAATTGCTGCTGGTGAATGGCTCCTAATGCATACAACACCTTTCTTATGTCACTTTATCTATACTTATGGACGTGTCCAATAACAGAACATGTCAGGGAGAATGTATTCATCACCAGTGTGAGCAGTTCAATCAAGGCCATGCAATGGCATGTATGACAGCTTACCAGTAGACATCATTACATCACCTGGACATTTTCTTATTGGTAAGCATGAAGCATGGCAAGCATATGCAAACAAGCAAATATAACATATCCTGACATTTGAATGGAATCAAGACCAACATTGCCTCATGCCACATAAACATATGTGAAATTTGACAAATAAAAGCTTATAATTGTCAAAATAACATTATTTTGGGGATCTGCACTGTTTAATAATGTCTGCCTCAGTAAACTGTGCAGCTGAGGGTCTGACAACATGTTATTGTTTCCATTTTTTTTCCTTTGCATGTGTTCCCTGAGCAGTTATGTTTGTATGTGAATGCAAATTGTAGTCTCTGCATGTAATGAATCATATGAACAGCCACCAAGTGACATTGCTAAAATGAAGACGAAGTGAGATGACAATATTGTGGAAGCTAGGCAAGCCATATAACAAACATCTGAGCCAGGCAGTATGGTAACTGGCTGAATCCATATCAATATAATGAATACAACAGTAACAAATAGTCATAATGATCAATTATCACAGACTGGGACAAGTGAATCTAGTATATGTTGCACAAATAGTATACATACAAAGGGTAGCAATCAGTAGCCAGCAAAATGCAAACATCCTAGTTATGCTTGTTCATTATGAAATATTGCAAAAGAATATCTATCTTTACAAGTATCCACAAACATAGGATACAAGTATGTTGCAACAAAAACAACCAAGGTGTTGTAAGCAGATACAATACCAAGGTGGAACAAAACGGCATGCCACACAATCTTCAAACATCAATCCCTCAGATTTACTATTCTTTCGTTCAGGACTAGCTTAGTCCTGCATGGAAGCGGCTGTTTAGGGGTAGGATGGCAGCGCACCATGCATATTAATGAAGGCACACTGCCTGAGCTCCTAATCTTACAGAGAGCGTGTAAGAGTGCAGGGGGCGTATCTGAGAGCAGAGCTTTCAGAATATACACACCCCTGCAACGAAGAACAGCAGAAAGGCCAAAGGAATGAGCGAGACTGCTCATAAGTGTCCTCATATCCCCGGCAACATTCCCCCACATGTACAACAGCAATAGTAAATACAAATCAAATAAGCAAATAGTTTTTTTTTATTATGAATCCGATTAAAGCTAACCGTAGGTGTGCAGGTTTGCCCATCACTTACCTACAGTTAATGCAGCTTAAATGGCTGAAAAGGATAACAAGAAAGATATATGCAGATAAAGCAATATAGCAACGGTGTAGTGGGCAGAGCAGGCATTCCCGGTTCGAGTCCCACTGCAGCACATTCCATTTTCCATGGCAAATCACATTGTGACCAATATTTTAGTTGCATAACCTACTAAATAACATATGTTTGTGAAGTGGAGTACTGCATTAAATGCAGATGTGAGGTGTCAGTGTCATCATTTTGCAATGTCCAAACATAAGCACATGTGCCCCATACAATATATGTAAACAGGAATCATGGATACAAATGGAAGGTAAAATGTGTAATGAATGACAACTCCATACAGCTTCCAAATCTCCCACCTTCCCAAGAACCATTAGATATTACTGTCTAAATCCGTGCAATTGTAAGCAGGAGTAAGCACTAGTAAGCAAGTGTAAGCACCAATAAGCAGTCGTAAGCATATTTAAGCACTAGTAAGCGAGTTTAAGCCTGTTTGCATGGGGGTAAGCAATGCACACACAGGTTAAGCAATATTGAAGCTAACTCTCTGTAAGCATATTTAACCAGAGGTTAGCATTGCTGACCCTCGCTAACCCACTTACAACTGCTCAAAAGTGTCTTAATCACTCTTTATCCAATGGCACTTGTTCTGCCCAGCAACAAAATAAACAGCAGATACAATACCAAAGTCTTGCACCCAGGACTCTATACACTATAGTCACAGTAGCACTAAATAAGAATTAAGTATCCACAAACAAATCCTCACTAAAGTAAAATCAAACTGAACCTGTGAAAGGAATGGGCATACAGTCATATGTTCTATAACCCACTACATAACATAAATATGTGAACTGGAGAACAGCAGTAAGCCCAGATGTGAGGTGTAATTGTAATAGAGTGTTGAAGTCCTTAATAAAACACAAGGATCCCATACAGTGCACATACACATGAATCATGGATACCAGGCATATATATAAGATGCAATGAATAATAAATCAATGGCAAAAAGAAAATATAATGCAAAGTCTAATGTAAGCAATGCTAAGCATTGCACAGTCCAGCTTAGGAGGTGTAAGCAATGTGTAGGCCAGCTAACTCCATGTATCCAGTGGTATACCCCTTTAAACAATGCCAACCTTAGGTAAGCAGGTTTGCCCATAGCCTAGCCTTTTCAAAATCGGCCAATCACAGAAAAGTGCAGGAAATCGGCCCTACTTAAACCCAACAAGTGAGAATAAATCCCATAACTGGTTGTAGCTTCCCCTTGCAGGCACAATGGTGGAAAGGGGAGAAAGTATGTGCTTCCTGGTGCAGTGCTGGTGCATCCAGGAGTCCAGGGTCATGGCAGGACTCCTTGTCAAAGACCATGAGTAGAGACTGCTGCAGGGCCAGTACCAGGGTTCCCAATATAAGGTGGAAGCATGGGACCATCTCGCCCATGACCTCACCAGTGCCACTGGCATACACTGAACTGGTGAGCAGGTCAGGCATCACTATGCTGACCTGAAGCAGCATAAGTGGGACCTCTTGGAGCAGTGGATCCAAGAGGCTAGAATGGCAGGGGCTGTCCAAGCTATGTGTAAGTATCACTCCACTGTGTGTGTAATAATTGCCAGCTCATGTATATCATGGATAGGTATGACTAAATATCCCTCTTATATCCTCCACAGCTGCAAGTGAGCAGGCCGCAAACCAGGAGGCCCATGGAAGTCGCCTGGAGAGGTTGCGATGCGAGGCAGGTCAGTAATACTCTTGCAAGTACTGTCATAGGAAATAAATCTAAAAGTATTAGTAAATGAATTGCCTGTATAAAACCTGTATTGTTTAAGGCAAGTACTGCATACACTGGAGAATATGGCAGGAAGAGTCTCATATAGTTTGTATGTAAATAAAAGCATAATAGCCTGACAATAAAGGTCTAACTGCTGGACTGCATGTGTATACTCTGGTATCATTTGGTAATGTAGATTTGCAACCACATAATAGTACTGATGTACTAAGCACTGTTAGCCACACTGTGCACCATAAATAGAATGTGTAGGAATGCCTGTATATGACTGGTGTAATCCCCAGAGTCCATTTAGTACAACTGAGAGACACATAGACAGAAAACAGTAAAGAGACAGACAACAAAATCTGAATAGCACATGCAACTGAGATGTGAACTGTTGTATTTTTAGCACACGCAGCCATGGTTCGAATCCTGGCAGTGGTAGTAGTCTGCATACAGATTCATACCCCACAACTGTACAGATATGTCCAGAATGTCTAGTAAAGTGGCCCATACCTGTTGCCTGTCAACCTGTCCCCCTGGGAAATCAGTTGGATGATCCCAGACGTATAGGCAGCAAACAGGAAATACAACTGATTGACACACATCTATGAGAACAAAGCTGGCACACTAACAACTCTCCAAAACCTTATGAGAGTAAGAAGCCACGTATGCCCCATTTACACCCCCATGTTGTCAAGTCTGTGGCCAGAGTGTGTACAGTAACAGAGTGAGATGTATGTGCATAATAGTAATGTGGAATCTGGTACTGTGTGTGGGAACATTCAGGTAGTGCTAACAAACAATTCTCCCACAGGTCTGTCAGATACCAACACAGTGCCCAGAAATACAAGAATGATGCCCTGTATTGGTACTGTTTACTTTAGCATTGTATGGCATTGTAACTGATGCAGTTGCTCTGAATAATAAGGTATTACTCATCACTGTTACCCACACTGTCCTACAAAATATAACTGTCTAGGAAATCCTGTATAAGAGTGTTGTAATACAAGGTCAGAATGCAAAACCACAGGAGAATTATAAGACAGAACGCAGATAGGAGATATACAGCAATATCTTTGTAGCATGCAAACCTCTGATGGACAGTGTTTAAGTTGAAGCAGACACAGCCATGGTCTGAATCCTGGGAGTGGAAGTAGGCTGCATACAGAATCATACCCCACAACTGTACAGATAAGACCAGAATGTCTAGTATATGGGCCCATATCTGCTGCCCATCACCCTGTCCCCCTGGGAATTCTGTGGGATGGTCACAGATGTTTAGGCAGCAAACAGGGAATACAACTGATTGTCACACATCTATGAGAACAAAACTGTCACTCTAGCAACTCCCGAGACAATTATGAGAGTAATAAGACAAGTATGTCCTATCTACACCCCCATGTTGTCAAGCTGTGACCAGAGTGTGTGCAGTAACAGAGTGAGATGTATGTGCATAATACTAATGTGTAATCTGGTACTTTGTGTGGCAACATTCAGGTAGTGCTAACAAACATTGCTCCCACAGGTATATCAGATAAAAACATTGTGCCGAGAAATATAAAGCTTGATACACTGTACTGGTACTGTTTACTCTGGTATTGTATGGAATTGTGAGAGTTGCAGTTGCTCTGAATAATAAGGTATCACTGATCACTGTCACCCACACTGTGCTACATAATATAACTGTGTAGGAAACCCTGAATAAGAGCATGGAAAGCCACTAAAGGTTGAAGAGGGCAATAGTTTACAAATGTCCCGGTTCACCTGCATGTGATCAAGACGGGTCTATATTAGAACATCGACTTTTTAAAATGTCGAATGTTCTAATATCGACCCCTATTCAGTGAACGCTGACAATATCGAACATGCAGAACAGTGGATTTTTTCCCAGGGAAAAAATTTGCTGTTCCGACACACATACACACAACACAAACACACCAAACAAACAGCAATCCACACACATACACCTAAAATCCTACATCTAACCCTACACAAAACTGTACACACACCACTAGCTATCCACTTACCTTAACCCAAACCCTTACACTAAGTTTCGTCTCTATCACACACTCACCTAACCCTAACTCACCTACCCCACCCTAAACCTCACGTCCACACAATCGCACACTTACCTGACCCGTGCCCTAACCCTACCTCACCTAACCCACACCCTAACCCTCATGTCCACACAATCGCACACTTACCTGATCCTGACCCGTAACTTTCCACCACAGTGCTGAACATAGCGAAGCCACAGGAATGGCCAACCGAATTCCTTCCCTAGGAAGAAATTCGGTGTTCTGCAGCTTCACTATTTTCAGCATTTGCTGAAAAGGGGTCGATATTAGAACATTCAAAATTGTGAAACTTCAATGTTCTAATATAGACCCGGTCAAGACATGGCCAGAGTCTGTGTAGAAGGATATGGACAGCTATGTGCACAACATCAACCTGGAATCTGGGAGTATGTGTAGAAACAGTTAGTTAGTGTTAACAAACATTTCCCCCACAGATATACCAGGTAAGAGGTGTATACTGCAGGTAAAACCAGTTCATGTATAAAGATGATATCAGCCATATCACTGTCCAAACAAAGACTATAGTTTAGTGTAGTAATACATGTACGGTACAGATAACAGCACTGACTAGGAAAGTAATGTGGACTACAGGAATATACTAGTTAATTGACATCTTTCTCTCCCCCCCACCATATCTCCAACAATAAACTACATACCTACCTCAACTGGTTTGTAATGACTTCACTGTTCTGTTGGGACATATGTCCTATTGGTTGGTAATTATTTAAATCTGTTTCCATGCATGTGCTATGTTGAAATACTCCAACATTGGTGGCATGGTGCCATCAATGCACCTGCATGCTGTTGTTATTACCACTGTGGTCCCATATATGCATGTGTTACGTTTGCTATGCAACTTTTCCGTATCTGGTGTCTGGGTTAATGGGAATATCTATGCATGCTATTATACCTAACCCTGAATGTGTTGACTATTACTAACTCACATATGTTGATACACCATAAACACCATAGCATGTATGGGAATGCGGGTCCCAGCAGACCCACCTGTCCCACCTCAGCTGTCCGTGGCTCTGGGCACCCGAACATCTGGGACCCAACCCAGGACCTCCTTGTCTGTTGGTCCTGCACCACCTTCGGTTGGAACCACGTCAGAGGATAGGGCTCGCCCCCCCCCGAGAGTGGGCATGGACAGGAACCTGTCAACCGTCATCAGGTCAGGGTCATGGTGCGTAGAGAGATCCATCAGCAGTTTTGAGATCTTCTACACCAGCTCAAGGGCCATGTGTCACAACTAGAGGGTTGGCCTGGCTCTCTGACTCAGCTCCCAGCATAGCCACCTTCAGGGCTGTGAAGATGCAGTGGTGACTGCCCATGGGTGGGGATCTCAATCCCACTGTTTCCACTAGGCGGCTCATCATGGGCTTCTGATTTCCCAACACCCCTCCCCATCAAGGTGTTTAGTCCTCCACATGCATCATATACCACCCCTGTATGCATCTTGTTTGTCTTGTCTGTTAACCTATCTCCCCAAATATATCTACAATCCCTCCCCAACATCCCACTCTCACCGGAAAAAAAAAAGGGGGCAATCTGTTCCCAAAAAAAAAAGCTGTCCATTTTGCACTCATGTCCACTGGACACATGTAATCTGGTCTAATTCGCATCACAGCATATTAATGTTGTCCTCACACCTCTCTCAGGGGTTTGAGTGTCCAAATCAACCTCCAACGTCAGTGTATATGCACAGCTGTTGCTGTAGAAGAAATGGGCAGCTATGGACCTTCCCTGCAACCTCCTGCACATCCCTAGCTACCTTGCCTACTGTATTTCCCTCTTTGTGTCCCTTTTTCACCATTTTCCTATCAACCTTTTTTCTTTTCTTTTAAAGAAATTAGCGTGGGGGTAAGTGGGAGTAAGCACTTTTAAGCAGCAGTGGGGGGGTTTAAGCTTGTTTGTGCGGGGATAAGCAATGCCTACACAGGTTAAGCAATTTAGAAGCTGAGTATAAGAAACTATAAGCAGAAGTTAGCAGTGCTTACATCCGTGCAAACCCACGCAAACCCACTTACAGCTGCTTAAAAGTGCCTTAATCACTCTGTATCCAACGGCCCTTCTTCTGCCCAGCAACAAAATAAACAGTCTCTACAAGGTTCGAACCCAAGACTCTGCATACCATAACCAAAGTAATTGACCACTAAGCCATGTCAGATACATGTAACCCTGATGTTTTCACAAGCATATCATCCAACCCAGTCATTCAACAGTGCAGGGAATGTATTTAAACTTGTAGATGTATGTGTGTGTGTGTGTGTTCATATATTAATATCTAAATAGATATATACATATCTATATATGTAGATATATATATATATATATATATATATATATATATATATATATATATATATATATGCAGAACAATATAGGAAACACCAGACCGCAGCAGATAGTATCGAGTAAAACTCCAAAGTTTAATCCACAGTACAAAAATGGTGAGCGCTTTCGTAGCCAGAGCTACTTCATCAGACAACTCAAAAAACTCCACAAGTATTTTTTAAAAACAGAAACAGCCTATCAGTGTCAGTTCCCAATAAACAATTAGCCTGATAGCCACTGATTTAAAGGAAAAACACTAGATAAAGACATAATATCAACTAATAAATCATTAAAATGAATAAAAATACATAAAAGTGCATATATAGAGACTTTATCTGCATAGCGGCTTATTAACCAAAACTGGTTTAATAAAAAATGTATCATTTAGGCCTTTGCCCATGTTGGCACGCATCCTAATACTCCATTCAAGCTCTTTAGTCTCTACCAAATTCCTAATTGCACCACCTCTACATCCTAGCTGAACTTTCTCAATTACCATAAATTGAAAGTTATGTGTTGCCCCTGATACTAGAACATGCCTAGCCAGGGTATTAGTTCCTGCCCCTCTGTTTATGTCATATATGTTTCTGGGTTAATCACATTTGTTTCCATAAAATTGTTACCCATTTTGTCTTTATCTTATAAGTGTATAGCATCTATATCATATATTCCTTAGGATTCCATTTGTAATTGTCATTTGGTTTGAAATGAGTTTCTTGAAGGAAGACAATTTGTGCTTTGTTCAGTTTTAAATATTTCAGTAGATTTGATCTCTTGCTAAGATTGTTTAAGCCATTGGTATTTAAAGATACTAAAGTTAAATCAGTCTTATGTTATTTAGACTATGTATTTTTTGTTTTATTGTGACTATTAAACATTTTCCTCTGATAACTATAAAGTATATGTTTGAGCTTTTAAAGGAAATTATCAGTTTTATACTTTTGTTTACCAATAAAGTAATGTTTTGGTCAGGCATACTAAAAATGTTTTTGTGAAATAAATTTAAATTAATAAATGTTAACAAAACTAAGATCTGCACTAGCCATGAAATGAAAATCATTCCTAATCTGATGGATAAACCTAAGTCCACTAAATTATCACTCATACCTTGACAATCCAGAACATCTGAGCTCCATAAATTGAATTATCATATGGAGAATATTTTTAATAGGTATAAGCAATATTTATATTATTTTGAGCAGATATAGTATTGTAGATCAGACAGAATTTTAATACAATATAAATGTCTTCTTATTGTATAAGCAGTTAAAATTTACATGAAAGATAGATGACAAGCAATTCAATCATAGTAAAGTAGGATGTATCATATATTAAACCTCAGTAAAATATTATGGCACACAGTTATTTAACATATTCACCCTTATTGATGAAGTCTTTCAAAACTTATTACTTAATATAAATAGATGGTAATAATATCTATACCTAATGTTTATAATACAATGTATTTTACTGGATATATCAGAAGTTATGTTTCATTGTTTGCCAGCATTTAATTAATCACTTTGCTTGTTGCTAACTTACTTAAAGCATCAAGTTTGTTTTATGTAAACATTGATGAAAGTTAGTCCATTTTAATTATCAGTGCATCCTTCCTCCCTCCATTTCCTACACATAAGGATTTTCATATCTGTCATTTCTTATTATAAAATGAGTAAAATTATAGGTTAAAAACAACAAATTCACTTATTGTTATTAATATTTACAAGTTCCATTTCCATATTCATAAATTACCATTTTATGGGATATACTGAAAGTTTTTAGATTTAAATTGCAACATTCTATTTTGTATAATCAGCAAAGGTTAGACTGAGTGATTATTGTCTATTTAATACTATTTGTTCAGAAGGTGATTGTTACATTCTGTGACATTCCTAGTTCAAGCTTCTATTGTTTCTCTTGAACAACTTTGTCAGTTTGATGTCATGTATAAAACATTAGTTACCTTGGTAACAGCTTAAGTATTATATATGGTCAAGATGGGTTACAAAAACTACAATTCAAGTTAAAGCAATTACATGATTCATTATGCACATTTACTTATATGAGAAAATCATCATACTTTCCCTTGATGTTCAATGTAGTCTATGTCATTTATGACAAGTTAAGACAGTAGTGTTTTTATACACAAGCCCATGTTATTAAATCCTGTCTTTAATATCTAAATTCAGCAGACTGCTTCATCTTATATTACGATTATATATTTTATGTCTAGATTTACTAAAATAATACATTACATAACTATTGTGTGTGGGTGTTTTTTTTTTTTGGCTGTTGCTTAATTATTTGAGAGACCACAAGTTGCAATGTTTATTCTTATTATTTGCTCCTTCCAAGCATGTTTATATAGTCCATAAACTTTAAATTATGAAACTCTTCCAGTTTCTTATGTGTTATAAGTATATAGCCATCCTTACATACACACATAACAGTACTTCAAGCACAGGCAACAATGCCCATCCAGTTTTGCCAGAATACCATTCACTAGTTCATGTGGTATGTTTCCAAGCTGTTCTTAAAATATCCAAACCAATATATGTCCTGTCCCATTTTACCAGCCTGTTCTATGAAGTGGCCACTCTGCCAGTGAACCACTCAACAAACCTTCCATTCCCACAGATATTTCCACAAAGGAAATCTGATGACTCTCTAGCACTTCCCGGCAACCCTAAACACCCTTAGAATCACCTGTCCCCATATGCCCAACACGTCCGAGCAAGCTCACCTCTCAGACCACTGCAAAGGGTATTGCACAAGATGAAGTGTTCTTAGTCCACTCTTATGTAAGTCCTTACTGCGTTCAAACCAAAATATATTTTAAATATAAAATTGCACTTATTTATTTTTTTTATCAAGAATCAACTTAATGAGCTAAACTAAGTGTTGGGAAACCATCAATATGTGTACATGTGGTTTAAAACAGCCCTTTTATTATATATTTTTTTTAAAACCAAAAACGTCATTGCCGAGAATTATCTTGGAGGCTTCTCAGAGCTGTTAAGCATTATTGTCACTCTGTCTCCATTACCATAGCAAACTGTGAGTATCTGTTTCTGTTAGTGTGTCTGTATACTGCATACCAGAGGCTCATGATGCATCTGAAGCAAAACTTCACTTCACTGCAATTTCAAGCCTAAATTCCCTCCCTTTCAGCAAGGCAGCAGCCAGGAAAAGAATAGAGAGCAAACAGATCAAAAAAAAAAAAAAAAACTCCCAACAAGCCCCCACAACAAGAGACAACACACTCCTCCAGCCCTCCCACCTCTCACTCAGCAGATGTACAAACAAACCATTCTCTGCCAACATATCCCAAATCACAGTTCTATTTACCCTCTTCCCCTGGATTCAGGCTAAAACACCAAATGTCTCTTCCTAATACACAAGCATCAGTAAAACTTGATCACAAGCCGCAATCCACAGCTTCCTGGAGATGAAAAAGGCAACATATAACAGCTCCCAGACACAGCTGCATCCACATATACCATGTCAGGCTTAATCAAATAGCATTCAAAACTACGGCACCTGCCATAATTGATATTAATTATGTTTAGCCAGAATAATAATGACATTTGTACTAGCTGCCAGACATGGCTGCATGCACGCACATCATATCAGGATTGATCAAGTAGCACTTGAAGCTATGATACCTGTCATAATTGATAATGTGAAGTTGTTCAATCTCACCATTTATTCTTACACGTGGGTACAGAGCCGATCCTTCAGCTCCGAGCTGGCTGCATTCCAAGCTCAAGATCTCCGAGTAGCTCGAGGCACAGTTCCTATCCCATGATGCTCTCTGACTTACCTCAGATCTAGTTTGCCACTGCAATGTATCACAAGTTCTCCAGAGAGCTTGGGCCAGTATAATTAATTTTCTGTCTTTTGACAATTTGTACTAATAGTTTTTCATGGAGTTGATATCCTTATTACAGTTAGGAAGAAAGTTAATTGATAGATAAGCTGTTCCTGTTATTTTTTTAGGGCTGTGTCCCTCTTGTTGTGTGGATTTTTAGCTGTGCTGGTGTTTTTGGAGCAGTTGCTCTTGGGTCTTGCCCTCTTTTTCGTTTAGGCACTTCTGTGCTTCACTGCTATAGTTGAACAGGGCTCTGTCAACTTAATTTCCCTATCCCTTTATACTTAGTCTTAATGTGTTTTGCTATTTGCTATAAATGCTTTGTTATAAATATTTAGATAATTGTGTGCTGGTAGAAATTTCAACAGTTTTGAACTCCTTATAGTACCGTTTTCTTCTTATTATCAGGGATCTTATAATTGTGTGCTGTTTAAAATTATGTCTGACCAAAAGGAGAAACAGAAGTCAAGTTTCAAGAGGAGCGACTGTGGGCAGAAAATGTCTATTATGGACAATCATGTGTCTTGTGTATATTGTCTAGGACCTGTGCACTTACAGGAGGATTGTTCTATCTGCCACTCTTTTAGTGGCAGAGTATTACTTGAAAGAAGAAGAAAGTTAATTGATAGAGGACTGTTGAATCCTGAATTTCAGGAAGCCTTGGATAAGACTGACCAGACCTCCAAGTCTTTGAAGGGGTCGAAGTCTTCAAGGGTGTCCTCAGAACCCAGGCACTTGGTTCCAAGCACCTCTGTTAAGGTGTGGTCGCCGGTTCCTAAGTCATCGGAGCCGTGCACCATACCGATGTTTCGGAGCCAACCCTCTGAGCTGGAGCCAGTGTCTGAGGTGTTGAAGTCTCCAATACTTAGATCTGTGGCTTCTTTGGTCCCTTTAATCCATTCTTCTAGGACCTTTTCAGACATCGATGTGGACTGTGTGGTGCAGAAGTTTTTAGAGAACCTGGCATTGGCCAAATTACTTTCGGTTTCGTCCCAACTGGGTTCGATTAATACTACCATCCCTTTGCCTGTGACTACTACTCCTCCGAACTTACCTAGGCCTTTGGAGCTGGAGGCGGAAGATCTGATGGTTGTGGAACACATGGAGCAGAGTCCTTTCCCAGTGACTTTGGCTCCATCAACCCCGATCTCTTCGGTGCTGTTCAAAGAGTCTCCAAGTTGACACTCTCTCGTCGATTCCAGGGGGAGAGCTGAACCGACAAGTCGGTTCCAACCCTTCCTCTCGGGACCTCAGTGTAGATGAGCTCAGCTCCATCCTCAGGTTTGGAGCCCTTGGTCTCAGCACCGGGGAACCTGCTTTCTTCCTTGGAACAGGCGGGGTCCTTGGGTTGAGACTCCAGTGCCTTCGATGCCATGAGGAGGGTAATGTCTGCCAAGACTCTCACTTCTTCAGGTCTCTTCTCATCCTTCCCTAAAATACCACGTTCTGCCTCTACATCACAGGTTCCTACTAAGCATCGAGACCCAGAGCCTCAGATAACCCCCTTGGGTGAACCCTGCTCTACTGAGACTTCACCAGATGCTCCCACTGATGAGGTCCCTAGAAAGAGAGTTTGCAAGAGGAGGCATTTGGATTCCCCCCAGGAATCCTTGACATCAGACACCGACTTAGAGGAATCACAAGGGTCCCCACGGGTCCCCCTCAGAGGATGTCTCCTTTGCAAATATCCTGGAAATACTGAAACAGAGGGGTGACTGGCAGTCCACTACCCCTACTGAGGATGAGTCGGTGCTCCTGAAGGTCTTTGGGTCTCAACTTTCCACCTCCTGGGTTACTCCACCCTTCGATGAACTGATGGATTTGGTTGTTCGAAGGGCTTGGGAATCCCCTGATTCCATGGAACCAGTCCCTCGGAGGACCAATAAGTTCGTCACTTCCCCTCAAGACAAACTGTACCTCACTAAAGGAGTCCCTGTTGATGCCATGCTGGTGGCGGCGGCCACCAAGAAAGAGATGTCAGAGACCTCTTCTACTGTCCATCCTCCTAATAAAGATTCTAGGACTATGGACAGATATGGGAAATGCATTTTTAGTTCTGAGACGTTTGCCATGAGATCGCTTAACTACTTAACCCATTTTACCCTTCTTCAACGAGATCTCCTCCAGGAACTTGGAGATACTCTAAAGGGTAACACAGATGAAGCTATTTCTGAGAAGGTGATGGCTCAGCTTTCTACCCTTAATTCCACTCAACTCGTCCATGCGCCTCATTTCCTATGCAGCCGATGGCTCGAGTCGAGCAGCAGGTTCATCGATAGCTCTACGCAGACAGTCCCGGATGCACTTATGCTCCTTTGCGGAAGCCTTCAAGTCTTCCTTTGTCAACACCCCATTTGATGGCTCTACTTTGTTTGGGCCCCAAGTCAAGGAGACTCTCACTAGGTGTGAGCAGGAAGGAAAGACTCTATCTGCCGTAGGAGTCTGTTTTTCCACCCCTACTAGACCATACCCCAAAGGGCAGAAAGGTGGAAAAATGTGGTTCCGGAAGTCCCAAGGAGCTTTCCAGAAAACACATAGTGGACCCCCCTTCAGGGGCAGAGGAGAGGGCAATAACGAAAGACGCCACTTTGGCGGCAGAAGTGGTCCACAAAACCAGGGCGACAAGGAGCAGTTCTTTGGCAAGTCTTATCAGAGCTCCTGAGAGGAGGCCCGACTGTCTTACTCTGGAGGCAGTCGGGGGTCATTTGGATTTGTACCCATTTGCCTGACTAGGAATTACATCAGATTCTTGGGTAAAAAGCATATTTACCAGAGGTTACATCATCCCCTTTTCAGAGTCCCCACCAGTCAGAACAAGAATCCCAGATGTTCCACCCAGTCTGCGGGATCAAGTAGCTATAGAAATCCAAAAGCTGCTAGAAAAAAGAGTTATCCAGCCAGTCCCAGTGGACCAGATAGGATCCGGAACTTACTCCAGATTATTTTTAGTTCCAAAGAAAATGGGGGACTGGAGGCCCATTCTAGACCTCAGCAAGCTAAACGCTTTTGTAATAAAGGAAAAGTTCCAGATGGTCACGCTTCAATCGATACTCCCATTCCTGGGAATGGGAGATTGGATGTGCTCTTTAGATCTCAAGGATGTGCACTACCACATCAAAATGGCCAGACCTTCCAGAGATCATTTGCATTTCTGGCTGAAGGCCAGTCACTACCAATTTCGAGCACTGCCCTTTGGTCTCAACTCAGCCCCCAGAGTGTTCACCAAATGCATGGCATTGGTTACGGCTCACCTGAGGCATCTAGGATTCTGGGTGTTTCCGTATCTGGGATGACTGGCTCCTATCTGCCACCACCAGGCATCAACTCATTTTTTCCAGGGATCATATGATCAATCTCTGTTCTCGGTTAGGAATAACCATAAATTTCGAAAAATCTGCCTTATTACCATCACAGCATATCTACTTTATCAGAGCAGATCTAGACACCACCACCGCATTGGTCAGATTACATCAAGAAAGAGTTACCTCTCTACGAAATCAGGTGTCCCACTTGCTAAAAGAAGAGAGTACCTGCCTTTCAGGTTTTAAAACTTTTAGGCACCATGGCAGCTACCCTCATAGCAGTTCCTCTGGGATGGCTGCACATGTGGATACTCTAATGGTTGCTTTTCACCCAGTGGTCTTATCAACAGCTCCCAATGTCTTTCAAGATCCAACTGACAGATGCTTGCAAGAAGGACCTTCTCTGGTGGCAGAACAGTCACCAGGTGATGATAGGTCGACCATTTGTACTTTCCCCTCCCATAGCCACGGTGACCACGGATGCTTCCCTAATAGGGTGGGGGGGCTTTTTCAGGGAAGAGCTGCCCAAGGTAACTGGTCAGAGATGGAATCTTATTTACATATCAATGTTCTGTAGTTGAGAGCGGTGCTTTTAGCATTGCAGCACTTTCATGACTCTCTGCCTCGGGAAGCGATTGCGATCCAGACGGACAACATGTCAGTGGTCTGGTACATCAACAAACAGGGGGGAATCAAGTCTTACCCCTTATGCTGAGAAGCCTTGAGAATTTGACAGTGGGCTGTATCCACCGGGCGCTTTCTGATAGCAATGCACATCCTGGGGAAATCCAACATGATAACGGACAAACTGAGCAGAGCAATTCTGTTGCCCCATGAGTGGTCCCTCAAAGAAGAAGTGGCGGAAATGATTTTCCACATATGGAGCCAGCCTTGCTGCAACCTTTTTGCATATTCCGCTGAATGCCAAATGCAGAAGCAATTTTGCCCTGAATCCTCCTCCAGGGGACAGCCCAAGGGATTCACTCATACACAATTGGCCTGCAGGTCTCCTTTATGCCTTTCCTCCAACCCCGCTGATCCCCAGATTTTTACAGAAAGCAAAATGCTTGGGAAGGACTGTTATTTTGATAGCCCCCTTATGGCCTCGGCAGATATGGCTCCCCTTCTTTTATAAATATCAACTGGAAGAACCTTGGTTTCTGGACCCAGTGCCAGACCTTCTGACTCACTCATCAGGAGTTCTTCACCTCTCTCTTCAGTCTATCAAACTGACAGCTTGGCTGCTCCACTTCCCAACCTAGCCAGGTCATATAATTTGTCTGCCGTGGTACAACATATTCTGGTCTCCTCTTGTAAAGTCTCCATCAAAAAACTGTACAACAGCAAATGGAAGCGTTTTGTTTATTGGGCCTCTCAACATGATATTGATCCCTATGTTGCGCCTATTGATAGTGTTCTGGAGTTTCTGACTATGCTTTTTCATGAAGGTGCAGCAGCAGCCACTGTAAAAGTTCAATTGGCTGCAATATCCAATTTTCACATGGGATTTGAAGGGTGTAATCTTATCTCTCACAGATTATGTAAAGCCTTTCTGAAAGGGACTCATCACCTTAGGCCACCTGTCAGACAACCAGTTGCCCCCTGGAATCTAAATGAAATACTATCTCAGCTTATGCTACCTCCCTTTGAACCTGCATCTTCTTGTCCCATGAAGTTCATTTCTTGGTCTTGGTGGCTATTACCTCAGCTCGTAGAGTTTCAAAACTACAAGCTCTTTCTATCAGGCCTCCGTATATGGTTTTTCATCCCGACAGAGTGTCTCTCAGGACAAATCCCACCTTTCTTCCTAAGGTCTGCTCTGAGGTCAGTTTGAACCAGTCTATTGAGCTGCCCACCTTTTTTGGACACCATTCGAATAAATTAGAATATATGTTACATAAACTTGATGTTCACAGACAATTGAGGTTTTATTTGGACAGAACAAAGGAGTTTAGGAATTCAGAACAACTGTTTGTTTCTCATGCGGACAATAAAACGGGGCTGCCTGTAGCTAAAATTACATTGTCTAAGTGGTTATTTGATTGCATAAATATATATATATATATATATATATATATATATATATATATATATATATTCATCAACCAACCAACCTTTAGAGCATAGTGTGGAAGCACATTCCACCAGGGCTGTCTACATCTGTGGCTCATGCAGCCCGTTTGCCTTTGGACACTATTTTTGCAGCTGCTATTTGGTTCAAACCTCATACATTTATCACTCATTACAAAGTGGACAGGGCCTCCAGGGACAGGGCTTCCTTTGGTTCCACTGTTCTCAGGAATGTACTCCCATGAGCCACCCAGGATTAGGGTGCATGGGGCCTTCTGCGATGTAAGAACAAACGGCGAGATTGAACAACTTCACATAAAGAAGTCATGTTCTTACCATAACGTTCCATGTGAGTTGTTCATCTTGCCTTTGTTCTTACACTCTCTTCCATATTCCCCCTCCAGGTTCTTAAAGAATGGGTATGACTGGTGGTCTGGTTGGTCTAACTAGTTTCCTTTACTCCAGCCAGAGTATTTCTTAGCAAATTGTAAATATATGTATACATGTGTATATTTTTGGCATATTAGTATGTTTAGTGGTATTTTTTTCTTGCTGGGTTTAGCAAACTAGATCTGAGGTTGGTCAGAGAGCATCATGGGATAGGGACTGTGCCTCAAGCTTCTCACAGATCTTGAGCTTGGAAAGCGGCTTGCTCGGAGCCAAAGGATTGGCTCCGTACCCACGTGTAAGAACAAAGGCAAGATGAACAACTCACATGGAACATTATGGTAAGAACATAACTTCTTTTTAACTATGTTCAGAGAGAATAACAATGACATTTGTACTAGCTGCCAGACACAGCCGCATCCACGTACACCACATCAGGATCGATCAAACAGGATTCGCAGCCATGATGCCTGCCACAATTGACATTAGCTATATCTAGACAGACTAATGATGACATTTTTTGTACTAAGAGCTTGCTACTATCATTTAAACAGAATATGCATGACATTTCTAGATCATACTTTAACTGAAGAAGGCATTAGTCTCCATGCCAGCATTTTTTTCAAAACACCCTACTGTCACTGCTATTATATATGAAATTAATTTGTTACATTTGAGTCTGAACTCTGATGAATGGTACCTTGTTGAATTAGTTAATTACTTAAATTATTATAAGTAAAATCAATGAAAAATGAACAAGATAAGTATTCATTGAGTTCAAGTAGGGAAACAGAAACTTCTATGTTTGTATTATATGTTGCTTTGTTTGGCTTATATATAAGGTAAATAGTAACCCATCTTGACCTACCTTTGTTTGTGAGGAATTATTGGACTCTTTGAACATTCTGAATAAATCATTACTGTTTCTCAGTTGTTTAGGAATCCTTCTTTTTTTTTAATAAAAATAGATGACAAGTGATGTACCATATCAGTTGATACTTTGAGAGATGTAGTTGTAAGAGTTATTTTTTGGGACAGCTATCTTGGAATAAGTTTTTTGTTTCTTCTTTCTAGCATCAGTCTAAGGATTTGTTTCTTTTATTATTTTAAGAGTAGGGGCCATCCATTCCAATTCTTCTGGGATAGACACTGGCCGGGATTCATTAATCCTCAGTGTAAGACTAAGTCTTACACGGAAACTGCAGTCTAAGAGTTAAATGTCAGCCCGTCATGCGTATTCATGAGGGCATGCTGACTCAACTCTAAGGCTAACATGGAGCATGCACGAGTGCAGGGGACGTCAGACTGCCGAGCAGTCCAAATATCCACGGCCCTGCAGGTGCACAAACAGCAAATGTCAACAGAAATGAGTGAGTCCGCTCAAATGTCCACAAACCCAACACTACACTCCCCCACATACTAAATCCCTGTACAAGTTAAAAAATGTAAAACTTACCTTTTTTTTATGATTCCCAACATAGCTGCACGTATTTGCTCGTGTATGCTCAGGTTTGCCCATTGCTTAGCTACAGTTAGAAGTGTAGACATCGAAGAGGATAATAAACTACTGATATGCAAATGAAGTCAAATAGCAATAGCGTAGTGGTAGAGCCCTCGCACAAAGAGGAGGCATTCCCGGTTCGAGTCCCACCACTCCCCTCCCTATTTTCTGTAGGAAATGTGTGCATAAAAATAACTCCTGACATTTACCTTTTAAAACCCAGTAAAATGCATTGAAATGGCCTATATTTATATATATATATATATATATATATATATATATATATATATATGAAGGTGGAATGGTCATGCATACTGATAAATGCATAAGTAACGTATCTTAAGCAATGTGAAGCACTGCTAAGCAAAGTTCACTAGTATTAAGCACAGTGACGTATAGTTGCTCATAGGTTAGCAGTGCTTTAACTAGTGCAATAGTTTTGCGCAGAGCTGCGCATCGCACCAACTAGCGCAAACAAAAGATGTTTGCGCGGAGCTGCATACCGCACTAACTAGCGCAACGTTGGGCAACGTGGGGCAGCATAGAGCAATGTCGAGCAACGTTGGGCAAAGCTGAGCAAAGTCGGCTAAACACAGCCACACCTCCTATCTGGTCTGGCCAGTAGTAAAATAAAAAGCAATGACAGGCCTAGAACCCGGGATACTGTGCACCATAATCACAGTACTAAACCACTAAGCCATGACAGCTTTAAATATGTATGCATTTCCAACACACTCATATATGACAATGGAAGTTTACCCATTGCTAAGCAGGTTTGCTCTTAGCTGAGATTTTTCAAAACTGGCCAATCACAAATAAGTGTAGGAAATGAGACATATTTAGCTCCATAGGCGGGAATAATTGCCATAACTGGTTGTAGCTCCCATCTGCAGACAGTATGGCCGCTGCTGGATAGGGCACTCATTTTCGAGCGCAACGGTGGGGCATTGAGGTGTCAAAATATATGGTTTGGCTCCTCATCCATCATCATGATGCAAGACTCCTGCAGGGCCAGTTCCAGGGCACGGAGTACAAAGTGGAAGCCTGGAACCATTTAGCACATGATCTCACCAGTGCCACAGGTGTCCTATGGACTGGTGAGCAGGTCAGACACCACCATGCAGACCTGAAGAGATGCAAGGAGGGCCGACTGAACCACTGGATACAGGAGGCCCGTGGAATGCCAAATGCCCCATTACTGAGTATGTAGCCATGAAATGAAGTATGTAAGAATTGCTATTGTAGTCTACATTATGGATAGGTATGTCTCAATATCCCTTCATTTACTTCACAGCTGCAGGTGTCCATGCTGCGAATCAGCAAGCCTATGCAGATAGGCTGCTAAGGCTGCACCACTAGGCACGTTAGTAAATATTCTGCATGTATGGTCATGTAAAAGAAGTGAGACAGCGTGAAAAGGTGTTGTAACCCATTAATAAAGGTATAAAAAGTGTGGAATAACTTCTCTGCATGTACTGTTATATAAAATAAGTGATCAATAATAATAAATAAACGAACCCAACAGTGCCAAAGTCCACTACAATTTAAAAATGCCACTGCTGAGATGGAATTCACTTTAAACTTTTTATTGACAAATAAAAAAATATATAACTTGATTGAGCGCTTTCTTCCCTTTACATAGGGATTTCATCAGAATCAAAAAAACATTCCCATAGTCCTTCATTTATACCTTATAACTATGACATCATCAACTAATTAATATTAAAAACTTCTTGACCAACAATGTAAGACATATTAAACTCTATTAGTAATGTTTGTACACAAAATACATAAATTATTTAAAACCTTTATAAAATGTTACAAAGTCATATTAGCACTTTTAAATTCATTTGACATTTAAAACCTTCTTGTTTAAAATAGGTTTAATGGAAATTATTTCATTCAAGCCAGGCATTTGCCCAGCTTGTAATTTAATTTGCCACCATGTTTCCCTCTCTTCTATGTGACTTCTGTAATCCCCACCCCTTGGTTCATGTGCCACTTTTTCTAAAATTCCAAAATTAAATTCTATAAAACTGTTACAAGTTATGGAGCGTTTGTATAAGGCATTATTCAAGTTCTTTGTGGCAATCTGGTAAGTGTGTTCATAAATCCTGTCCCTTAGCCTTCTCTCCGTTTTTCCCACGTAAAAGGCGGGACAGGATTTACAGGTAGCCAAATACACTATTCCTTTAGTTTGACAATTACCCTTGACCAAATTAATTTTAGACAATAAAATATTATTTAATATTATGTGTTCTTTAGTGTAAATGTATTTACACTGTGAACAATGTCCACATTTTTTAGTACCACCATATGGTTTTGCATCTTTAGAACCAAAGTGACTTTACAACAAACTCATATCATTTTTATTTTATTTACATCTGTTAACTGGGTAGTGTTCAACTGGGCCAGGAGCCCATTTTCAATGAAGACCAGGGGAGAAAAGCTTCAACAAGTTGTTGTTGTGTCTTTCAGCTTTTCCCGGTTAGGGGTCGCCACAGCGGAACTCCGGTCCGCTAATGATTGGCAGTAGATTTTTATGTGCCGAGTTGCCAGCTCTGACGCACAACCTTCAACAAAGGTACACCCATTCACACATGTCTCCACACAGAAGATGCTCTAGCTGAGAATCGAACAGGACAACTTCTTACTGTGAGGCCACAATGCTACCGCAGCACCACCACCGTAATTAACAGAAATAACAGCAGATAAAAACAGCAGCATATTACATACATGGTACAAATACAAAAATATTTTATTAAAAGTTACAAAGGAAACTAGTTCAGAATATGCAAGTGAGTATACAAATCATGATAACAAGAACCGACAAACACACACACACACACACACACGCACACACACACACACACACACACACACACACACACACACACACACACACACACACACATGCACACACACACACACACGCATATATATATATATATATATATATATATATATATATATATATATTTTTTTTTTTTTTTTTTTTTTTTTTCAGAGTTGTTAGGTTAGAAGAAGAGAAACAAACAGACAAATAACGTACTGACTCATAGGAGAGTATAAGTTGGTATGCATACAAAACTGATGTGGTAAGAGTAAGAGAACATCAAGTGAATATAGTTAGCCTGGAACTGTGCAGGAACATTACCAGTGATCTGTGAGCTGTTCGTTTAGGAGTAGTTTGAATTTGTGACTGTCTTGATTATTAAGGATGTGTTGGGGAAGTAAGTTAAAGGTTTTGAATACTTTATTAGACTAAAGAGAGTCTCCATAGTAGTTATGAGATTTAGTTAACTTTAGAATTAATTTGTCAGATAATCTAAGGGACCTGAGGTCCCCTATTAGCTTGAACTAGGTCAATGAGAGCAGGCAGTTGTCAGGTTTATGAATAACACTGTGGGCAATGGTTAGTTGGTTGAGAAATAATAGGCTAGGTACAGCTGAGTTGGTGAAGTACTGAACAGTGATGAGATCTATGGGGTTAGTTTACGGCAAACTTGGCAATTTTGTTATAGCTGGTCTCTGGTTTATTCAAATCAGACTTATACAGGTTGGTAAACACTGGGAGTGATAAAGGAGGGTGGATAGTAGGTGGGATCTGGCTGTGGATAGTCTGGCATTGATGGTTAGGTATGATTTGGCCCTACAGAGTGAGCCAAGTTTGATGTGGACTTTTTTGTTAGTGATATATATTTGTCGAATTTTAGACAGTCATCTATTGCTACACCTAGAAGTTTAGTTTAATAGATTGGTTCTATTTTTGTACCATGAGAGGAGTAGATAGTGTGAGGGGGGTTGGTTATTTTTAGATTTTTATTACAGAAGACCATAAGCTTAGTTTTGTTTGGGTTGAGTATGAGTTGATGGTTGGTGAGGTAGTTTTCTATGTCTTGGAGGGATTTTTGATTTCTTTTGTGTAGTTCCTGAGGTGAGAGGGCAGAGCAGATAAGAGGGCATCCTCTGCATATTGAGTGATGGGGTCTAGTTGAGTGGAAGTACTGAGGTTATTGGTAAATATGATGAAGAGGAGAGGACCAAGAATGGAGCCTTGCGGGACTCCAACAGAGATGGGTAGTAGGGGGAGAGTTTGTTTTCACAATTGGTAGACTGGTGTCACTTAGAAAGATAGCTGTGAAGCCAAGTCAGGGATGTTGTACTGAGGTTATATGTAGTTTGGTAAGAAGTATTTGGTGTGATTCTGTATCAAAAGCATTGGACATGTCGAGGAACATTGATGAGACAAGTTGGCCTTCATTTTTGAGGAGGTTTACAGTGTTAGTGAAACTTATAAGTGCAGTATTAGTACTATGCTTTGGTCTGAAGCCATGTTGAGAGTTGGATAAGAGGTTGTTCTTAAGGAAACGGTCAAGGTGTTGTTGATGAATGCAAATCATGGGCATGTGGTATCCACACAGAATGTCATTCATAAAAGGTAAAATGACTTTGCTAATCCATACAGTGCAGGAGAAATTAGCTGAAGAAATATGAAGAACTTCTTTAATTCACAAAGCACTGGTCAGCAGAAAAGGCAGTCACACACAGTAACTCTGATGTAGCTCTGTAAATAATGGTAGCACTGCAATTAAAATACTACTGTTATGCAACAATGGTCATCATTACATCCCACTCAGTTCATAAAGATTATCAGGTATAATAATGCTAATGCCCAGAAAAGAGGTACAGTCTGGAAAATAGTAACATGAAGCCCTAAAGAAAAACTGAAATGGGCAAAGCCACACAGATGTTACCCACTTGCAGTGGTACACGGAAGACATCTTCTGGGTGTGTGCAGCTGCCATATTCACAACCAGGGAATGGTGATACAATCAGTAATGCATAATACAAAACCCAACCATGCTCAGTGAACTAGAGCTACTTCCCTGATATGCAGGACAATGACTATGCTGAGCAGTACAAATGACATAGGCCCCACAAAACTCATAATAGATGGAGTTCCAGGTTGGCTGCTTTTGATGATCATCAACATTGTAACAGCCCTTTACATTCTACCTGCAGGGATATTCCACATTAATCATATCCAGGTTCTCCACATTAAGCAAAGCAGAAACAGACCTCCTCATGCTATGTGATATGTAAAAGACCGCATGACATTCTGAGGCACCCCCCCCCCGGAACTACAAACTACCATTCAAGTATTCTATAGGGCTATAGTGTGCTACTCCTGCTTAGTGCCACGTATAACCATAATCACCTCACAGGGCAAGGAAGTGACAAAATAAATGAATGTGAAGAAGCTGCATGTCATTATTTGTCAGGTAGTTTTCACTCTGGACTATATCATTCCCAATGTGACTTGTATCATGCTACGGAGACTCGCACATGGCAAATGCATGCTCTTTTGCTGACACTACATATGTGCACATACTGCAGGAATATCATGTTAGTTGGTATTAGCACTGTACTGAACACATTTACAGCTGAACTGGTAATTTATGTGTTATAGGGGCTTATAATTAACAAATAGCATCTCCTAGATGATCATTGTGTTTTTTCAGGTGATTCTGCCTATGCACAGCAACATTGGCTAAGAATCCCTATCTGATATCACCAATGATATACTGATGAGAGACACATCTGGGTATAGCCAAACATGTGGGGTGCTGGAATGGGGAGTGGATATTCTGAAGGGATGCATTAGAAAAGGTAGCAACTCAAGTTTGCAGTTGGGCAGCATATGTTTCAGATGAAGTGTGATTGGGGTGCATAGCAAAACAGCAAAGAGAGAGACACAGAGGACATACCTCCTCCAGAATGTGCTGCATACTTGTCAAAGCATAGATATGATGTGGCATTCTGTCAGCACCTCACAGTAATGTATGCAGCTTAGCACGTTACAAACATTTATGTAATAGTGCCTTTATGTATCTAACAGTTTAGAATATAAAAGGATGTGCAATTATAAGTCATTGCCACTATAAGTCATCAACACAGTAGCAGCCATGTAGCATATTTGCTATGTGGCCTATACTACCTCTGTGTTACACCCAGAATATCATCATATGTGGGATCCAGACACATGCTCGACTAGCATATGTCCGAATCACAAAACATTGAACACACATACACGAAAGCGCTTAACATCGACAAGCTCTACTATGTATGTGTGCCTGTTTCGTAGATCAGAGTACAGTGTGGGTAAGGGAAAATTCCCTTTTCCCCACTGTAGTATGATCTCGGAGTGAGACTAATAAAGTAGGGGGTGGGGGGTGCAAGGGGGCAAAGCCCCCCTGCAGAAACATAGATTTTTTTTTTGAACTACATACAGGCGCCGATGTTAAGCGCTTTTGTGCATGTGTGTTCAATGTTTTGTGATTCGGACATATGCTAGTCGAGCATGTGTCCTAGACCCTCATATGTATAGTCTAGACAACTACATAGAGCAACCTAGATTATACATAGCCTATTTGACAAGCACAGATACACTATACTTTGGAAGATCGATTCCTGTAATGTGGCCATCGATACTCATCATGCACCACCAACATTCATTGTGGAGGCACCAACATGTAATTGTGTAAAGGCTGCACAACTATGTGTTAGTGTAATTGTACAAATCTTAACTGTAAAAGTGATTCTATTGTATACATTAAAGAATCTACTTGCTACAAAGAGTTATATGTAGGTAAAACTACTACGCAAGCTCTGCTGCCACATTTCTGAACAGAACTATGATTATTATTCTGAAGATGTCTGTATATACTGCTCGATGAAAATTCATAAGTAAATACTAGGCTATTCATCTGCAGACTATTACAAGCCTAGCCAATACTCAGAATTCAGAATTAAACCTGTATCTTCTTTCTGTGAGGTACAGATCTTAACCATTATGCCAACCCCTCTCCCAAGGGAGGGGTTGGCATAATGGTCAACAGTGATTAATAAAATTAGTAAAAATTCCATCAGTGGTCTTTTACCACATGTTTATGGTGTCTTGGTTTTATAGTAACTGTTTACACTTGATTGTGACATATGTTTGTGATGTCATACTAGCTATTGAGCTAATGGATCATCTGTAGCCTAGTCATTGATCCCATCAATGTAAGAAGACATGAATTAATGCCAGACACTAACTTAGTTTCAGCCACTTTCTATAAGACCTAGAGAGGCAAGATCAGAAGTGCACTTAAGATTGCCCTACCAGTCATCCAGGTTATGCATAAAATGAGTCACAGAGTTATCTTCCTTTATCTCTGTGGGGAGTCTATTCCATAAAAGAGGTATTCACCATAAAAGATAACTATTCCACCAGCATGTGCTATTTATGTTTTGGTGGTAGTTTAGGGTTCTTGAGGGTAAGGAGAGAGGGGGATTAGTTTTGTGGAAGTGTAAGAAGTCACATACAGCTAGAGCTTTTTGAGGCGTTGTTGGCAAAGCAGACATCTTGACTCAATAGTCAGTATGATACAGAAGAGAGTAAGAGCACTCTCACTCATTTCTGACAGGAGGACACATCTTTGACTTGTTTGGGAAGGAAATGCTCCAGTCTCTCACACTGAGTCATACACCTAATCAAGTACATATCGAAGGGGGCATTATATACCATTATTGGTCTGATAAGGGAGGAGTAGATGGGGACAATGACTTACTTGTATATAGAATATATGCCCCTGATGATAAGTCTAGTAATATAAAAGGATTTCATAACAACAGCAGTCACATTGTGCTCAAAGGATAGTTCTCTGTCAATGAGCGTACCCAAGTCTCTAATGACTGAGTCAATTTTTTTTTTTTGGGGGGGGGCACCTATATGATACAAACAGGAGTGCCTCTGAGTGTTTACAATCATTGACAAACTTCTTCAGCCACAAGCTTTTATTCACTTTAATGTCAGAGAAGTAGATACCAAAAAGGAGTGGTCTCAGGACTGATCCCTCAAGGCCACTGCTGATAACTACTCTTTTAGTTGAGAGTGTGCCTGCAACACTACTAGAGTGGGTTCTAACAGTGGGCCTTACTTATGAGGTCACAGTGATATACTCCAGTGCCTTAAAGATAAGGCTGATGAGGCTGATAGGTCTACAGTTACCTAAATCAGTCATGGGTTCCCCTTTGTGGAGTAGGATTAATACAGTAGTTCTGAATTCTTCTGGCAATGAATCCAGTGGAGTGGCTGAGACTGAAAAATTTAATAAGGACTCAGACAGGTAGTGTTTTGTGCTGACAAGAAGACAATCTAGTACATTGCTAGAGTCCATAGAGATAGTGATTTTAGCCTTGGAGAGATCAGATCATTATTCTGTATCAAGAGTCTGGAGGTGAAATGGTGTCACAGGATCACAAATTTGCCCCTAGGAGCTACAATGTCCAGTTTGGCACTGGGTCTGAAGAAGTGCTAGGCATTACAATCCTGCACTGTGGAGTGCTCTCACTGATGTAAAATCATGTTTCAGTAGCTATGCATTTATCAATATTTTCTAGAATTAGGAATACCTTTAAAAAGTGTAAATTTTTATTTGGGCTTTTAGCATTGAGCAGTGCTACTTTTGCATGATTTTTGTTGTGTTTGTATATGTGGGTAATTTGAGGAGAGTGACTTTGCTTAAAAAAGGCAATACGAGGGAAGAAAATATTTCAATTCACATTTTTGCATCATGTCCATTTTCCCCATAAATAAAATATTTTCTTTTGTCACAGTTAATTTTCAAATATCATTCTTTTTTCACAAAAACATGTTTTGGGTTGCCCCCAGTATTTTACAATACCCCTATTCCCCAACACATTTGTCACATTGGTATATCTATAATTTTTTTCTCTTTCTATTTTTAAAACAATATTACATTCCCATCCACCAGGCCGTAAACCCCTTTTGTCATAAACTTTACAATGTCCAGTACTTCTTTACATAAACCTTTCAAACATCCTTTCAAAGTTTCTCTTTCTACCTCTGTTTGAAATTGCACATGAATCTTCTTTCTTGATTCCCTCTTAAATGCTTTTATCACATAAAGATTCCATGGGTGTCATCCTTGCTTTTTCATATTCTCCAGTAAAATTTTCCATTGAAAAAAACAGTCTCAAATATAATGTCACAAAATCTCTTGTTGTTAATAAGAATAAATTATGCTACCTCAGGTGTTTTTACACCCAAAGGAGATATTAAATTATCCTACAATTCATACATGTCTATTTCTTTGTTTTATTTACTTTGAATCCTTACCACATACTTCCATTTTTAATTTTCTTCTGCTTCTTTTCTGCTACTCCACTTTTGCATTCTTTTACTTTCTGTTTCTGTGTATTCTTTTACATCTCCCCACTATTCTACAGGATTGTCTCTTCAGCCTCCTTTTGTATTTTCTCCATAATGTCCCCCAAGGAAACATCTCCTTCATTTTCTGGCACACTCTGCACAACCATTTCTTTAAATAAATCATCCTGCAACCCTCCAGACTGGAGGGTTGTAATTATACATCTATCATTTTCTGACTCATCTCTATCAAACAGGTTTCCTTGAAACATTTCCTCAGAATCCTGCACACATTCTTTTGTCTCAATATTTGCTTTTTCCTTCATGTCTTTCACTAATCCATCATATCCTTCTCTTTCCATCTACCTCTCTGTTTCTCTGGGTTGACTCTGCACCTGGAAGGGAAACAAAAAGTGCTCCTCCAAAATGGTTCCACTCTCAATGACAAGTAGAGGAAGTTTCTTGATGTCCTAGCCAAATTTCCCTAGTAGCATAAGTACCACCTTGGGTCTCCCCAAAAAGACACCGTTAACCTAGTGGGACTACCCTGGTCAACAAAGGATAAATACATTAAAAATTGATCTTAGACATAAATATCAGATTCACAGGCAAAAATAAATGCCAGATTGTTGTCTTTGCTCTTGATCATGCCCCATGGGCAACCTCTCACAACTTAAATATCATTTATAACACCTGTTAACTAAACTGGCATAAATGTTTTTATCTCAAACAATTTTACTAAACTACCTAGGAATATTGTAACTATCCCTATTCCATCTCCAATATCTCTTTACAAGACTCCTCACTATTCACTATTTCTGTCTTAATACTCTTGTTTAACCTAAAAGCCTTTCCTTACCATATCACTCATAGGTTCATAGATAATTACTAGGCTACTGGGCCAAGAGCAATTTTAAGTCTAGTCAGGCTTATGCCAACTTTAAAAAAAAATTGCTGACATGTCAATATCCAAAAGAATTTTACAAGTTACAATAAAGGTGTGTGCACATCAACTTGTCATAGGCTGCCCCTGTCCATTAGGGACATACATGCCAAGCATTTTATGTATTTTATATTGTTTACATGAGCATTTTGGGTTCAGTTTTAATAGCTATTTATTGATTTAATGATGCATTACACATCTATATATCTATATATTTATATTTTATTCTAAGTTTTTTGTACAAACAAATGTTTATATTTATTACTATTATTCCTATTTACCTCCCTATGTCTGCATTGCAATTAATTTGTTTGGTTAGCACTTGAAATGGTTTCCTTACCTGTTGGTTTATTTTGTAGTTAATTTATTAATATAAGGTTGACAGACACTGGTGCAAGAATGTCAGGTGTTTCTTTAATTTTATTATTTAAAGTAGGTATTACTATAAATGCTGATATATTCATATTTAATTGCTTGCATTACATTTTTAAATGTATTCTGCTACCATATGCTTTACTATAAGCATTTTACTAATGGTACGTTACTCTGAACCTGCAGTATGTTACCAAGGTTATTGATGAATGATTTTAATTTTCTCTGATACACGTTCTATCATTTTATTACGTAAACAGTGTTTTTCCTGGTATTTTATGACTTTGTGTCTCTATCTCTGTATGTAAAATACTGTAGTCACTGGTTGTAGCAATTTCAGTAATCAATGCTACTTTTGTCTTCTTTTCATGGACTACTATATCTGGTTTTCTCACATTTGTTTTTTAAACTGTTGGTTATGGGCAATCCCACGTGATATAAACTTCATCAATTTCTATAATGCTTTGTGGTTTAGGTTTCCAATGTTTTTCAGCTACTTCAGTATTATAATGTTTGTACAATCCCCAATGCAACAGTCTTGCCACATTATTATGCCTTCCAGTATACAGTCCTTCTGCCATTAGTATGTCACAACCAGCAAAAAGATGTGTGACTGTTTCCAATTCTGTTTGACAAAACCTACATCTGTCTTTTTCTCCCCACATGTTCAATGGACTTTGTAAACGAATGTGTACAAAGTCCACTATCTTGGGCTGTTGATATTAACCTTTCATCTTTTGGTTTAAATTCACCTCTCCTTAACCATTCCTGTGTTCAGTCCTGATCAACATGAGGTTGTTCCAAGAGTTTTCTATACATGCAGCTATATGTATGTATTTTCTACATTTCTTGTCTTCTCATCTGATCCTTCAGTTTATATTTGTTCTTTTAATTTCTGACACATTCAGTTGCTGCCTGATTTTTAGCTACTTCTGATTTGATTTCCATTCCCATTTGACACCGATATGCTTCTTCCCATTTGACACCGATATGCTTCTGCTAAACTAAGTGGGGAAGTCATCTTAAACTTATTCTCCTCATATTTTAAAACTTTCACTGCATTTGGGTCTTGTGAGGTCAGCAGATATGTAGGCAGTCCTACAACTGCAGATCTATACATTTAATCAGTTCTAAGGAGGCTCATACCTCCTTTAGAACAGGGAATACAGTCTTGGTATGCACTGATTTTTATAAATCATTTGATGAGCATTGAGCATCCTTCTTGTTTTCCTGTCCAACTGATCCAACACCTTTTGGGGCCAGTCAATCACTCTAAAACTGTTAGGACAGGAAGAGCAAATTGGTTCATAGCTTGGACTTTGTTCCTAGATGTCAAAGCTATTTTCAGTATTAACTTTAGTCTTCTAAAATATTCCTCATTAAGTTTTTGTTCACATTTATTCATATTTTATTGTTGATCCTTCATCAAATCACAAATATTTATAATTTATACACTTCCTCTTGCTCAAGTTCTTTTATATCACATTCCTGTTCCAGGTTGATGTTTTCTTGGTGCTACAGCTTTCCTGCTTTAAAGGCTGCTTTTGCATGTTTATCAAGACCAAATGACGTTTTTTATCATCTGAAGAAGGTTTGACCACTTGCAGTTGCACTTTAGTTCCTTATCTGATGAACTATGTAGTTTTAAATCATCCACAAAAAGACAACCCCCCCCCCCAGATTCTGCAAGCCTTGCATGGCATGCAGGATTAGTGCAGGAGCTCTAGCAGGCAATATGTCTGCCATACGATCCAGGAATAGCCTACAGGGCCATGCATGAGCGCTCTTGCACTAGTCCTGCACGGACTAAGCCCCTGTATGCAAATCACCCCATTTTCAGGAGAAATCCATGCAAATGAGGTGAATTTGTGATCCAGGAAGCTTGAAGCCAGCCGTGCAGAACTAGTGTAATCTTCAGAAATGTACTTGGTTAGTAACCGAGTACATTTCTGCAAAATCCAAAATGGAGCCATGACAGCTCCAAATAAAAGCTGCATATCAGTCAGGAAGCATGCCAATGGCCAAGTATAAGGCCATTGGCATTGCAAACAGCTTAAAAAATAAAAAAATCAACTTTTATTTTTTTTTTTAGCCAATCTTGGCTGTTTAAGCATAGGGCAGCGGCATGCAAATGGGATCGGGGAAAAATAAGAAAATAAAACTAAAATCAGCAGTCTAACTAAAATCACTATTCTGCCATTAAAGTAATGGCAGACAGAAGACAACATGGCCAGTGAGTAGTGGTTGCTAAGGGGGAGGGGAGGGTTCAGTGTGAGACATGTAACTATGCATTAGCAGGCAATCCTATGCAAATTAGGGGAATGATAGTGAATCCCAGTTTCCCCCAGTATGCTAGTCAGGTCCCAACAGTGTAAGAGCAGGAATAGCTTGGTGCACACCTAGGAGTTAGCTGACATCATAGGGGGGGTGTCAGGCATACTGTAAACAGATTGGAGTCCTGTGGCTCAGGTTTGCTCCAAGCTAAGCAAAGCTAAGTAAGGGGGTGTGTCTGAGTCTGCTTAGCACTCTTTACATTGCCTCAGCTGGTTTTAAAGGAAAAAAAAAAAGTTAAACCAGGAAATAGCAGCTCTGTGCACATTTGAGCACTCTGTTTGTGTGGCACATCAGCGGGCTTAAACTGGAAGGCAATGGGAAGGGAAAACAGCAGTAGGAAGGTAATCAAGGAGGACTAGCAAAGCTGGCAGGTGAAATGTATCAGAATCAGCCTATTACACAGGCAGCAGACCAGCCCAGCCCAGAACACTACTATAAACTATGCAAACACCTTCCCCTCTGGTTTTTCCCATACTCTACACCACCAGTGTATACAAGCGAGGAACTTTTAATTAAAAAAAACTACAAAATGATAGGGGCAGCAGCAGGCAACATAGAACAACAGGTGCAAGAGGCTGAGGATGCTGAGGATGTGAATGCTGCTGATCAACCCACAGTGAGGAGACGGAGAAGAGTGTACAGACCCAGGGTAACCTACCAAGGGCTATATGAGTGGAGATAGTGGTGCGCTATAGGGTGGACATGGACCTCCTACAGCAAATTGTTGAGCTGTGCCAGCTACGCCTGACACACCAAACTGACCGAGGGGAACCCATCCCAGTGGATACCAAGGTATGTGTAGGCCTACAAATACTAGCCACAGGTACCTCCCAAATCTCAACTAGGGATATCATGGGGATCTCACAGGCATCAGCATCCAGAGTATTCCACCAGTTCCTGGATGCCATGTCAGCACATGCCAGTGAGCATGTATATTTCCTCAACACCCATGAGGTGTTGGCCACAATATGCATCTCTTCCACCAAATAGCAGAATAGCCTGAGGTAACGGGTACTATAGACTGCACGTACATACACATCAAAGCACCGCCCGGTGATCAGGGTAGGGCCTACATCAACCACAGGGGCCTCCCCTCCATCAACTGCCAGGTCATGTGTGATGCCCAGTGCATTATAATGAATGTGTGTGCTGGCTGGCCTGGAAGCTATCACGATTCCCACATTTGGCATCTGACACAGCTGTACCAGAGATTTGCCAATGGGGACATCCTCTATGGTCACCTAGTGGAGGATGCTGGTTACACACTGGAGCTGTGGCTGATGACACCCATCAGAAATGCACACACACCTGAACAAGAATGCCATAATGAGGCACACGCACAGACCAGACTTATAATAGAGCATGTTTTTAGGATGCTCAAGTCAAGGTTCCGGTGTCTGGACACATCCGGTGGAGCCTTGCAGTACTCACCAGCTACATGTACTCAAATTGTTATGGTATGTGCCATGCTACACAATATGATCCTGCGGAAACAGCTACAGCACGAACAGCAAGGGGCAGGACCACACAGCCACCCCACCAATGCCAAGCCCTGCAGAAGCACAGAGTGACTTGGAGGAGGAACAACCTGAGCCTGCCCCAGTAGGCAGATGGAGGCATGCCCAGTATGCCCTGGCCATGGCAACAACGCATAGCACATACACTGACACAGTAGGGACCCAGGGAATGACACCTCTCTCTCTTACTTGCACATACAGTAAAAGGGATGCCAAACATGACACTACCTGTGTTCAACTATGTATAGGGAGTGTTCTATGTGCATCCAGCATAGGCAGCCCTCCAGCACCATCCTCAATCCTGGCACACCCACAAGGTAAGCCAATCAACCTACCAATTGTCAAATGGAGTAGAATGTGTCATTACCTATATCTATGGTATGGATGTGAGCATGCAAGGGGAATTGGGTGGCTGAATGTTAAGGCAGCTGATAGTAGACACCCATAGTAGCACCATGACATCTGTACTACATACTGGAGTCACCATAGTAGGCAGTAGTACACAGGGTGACAAAACCCACTGCAGGAAATGTGCTGGGCGATATGTGTGTTCATATGAGTCACACATGCCAGTCAGGGAGGTTCACATACCCAACAACAGTCTCAACCAGCAGGACAGATTTAGACAAACCCAAACAGAGACTATACTATGGCCTCTGAAAGATGCCGATGGGTAACACCCCCCCCCCCCAGGCCAACACAGACCAACTACAGCAGGTCAAGCAGTGGAATGTTAGTTCTGAAGGGTAGGAAGTCAGACACTAATATGAAGGGCAACCAAAGCTAAGACCTGTAGTACACTAATATGCCTCTAGTCAGCATGATAGGTTAGAATACAGAATGAAATGGAGTACCTGACATACTAGTACAGTCATAGCAAATGTGTGCAAGTGCCAGGCGTGCCCCACCATCCTATGTAGGCATGTAGAAACAGTAATGTGTACCCCCCTATCCTGTGTAGAAATGTAGTAACAGTCAGGTATGCCCCGCCAATCCTGTGTAGAAATGTAAAAACAGTCAGGTGTGTCCCTCCACAACCCTATGTAGACATGTAGGAACAGTCAGGTGTGCCCCCACATTCCCATGTAGACATGTAAAAACAGTTAGGTGTGCCCCCCAATCCTGTGTAGAAATGTAGTAACAGTCAGGTCTGCCCCCCCTCTATCCTGTTGTAGAAATGAAAAAACAGTTAGGTGTGTCCCCCACAACCTTATGTACAAATGTAGTAACAATCAGGTCTGCCTCCCCCCCACTCCCATGAAAACAGTTAGGTGTGACCCCCAATCCTGTGTAGAAATGTAGTAACAGTCAGGTGTGCCCCCCGCTCTATCTTGCTGTAGAAGTGCAAAAATAGTCAGGTGTGTCTCCCCACAATCCTATGTAGAAATGTAGTAAGAGTCAGGTGTGCCCCCCCATGCCTATGTAGACATGTGGAAACAGACAGGTCTGCCCCTTCCCCCAATCCAGTGTAGAGATGTAGTGACACTCAGGTGTGCCCCTCCCTAAACCTGTGTAGAAATCTAGTAACATGTATGAGTAGGTATAATACGAGTGGAGCTCAGATGCCCAGAGGTGGCCAAGGTAGCAGGATAGGGTATAGCATTTGCACAATATGCAGGTCTGTGTGTGTTAGGATGGTGTGTGTTTCATAATGTGTGAGAGTGGTCAGTATGTATGCATGTTGAGGTAAGACCTGCTAGCCATTGCCCACTAATGCTGATGATGGGCAAGCCCTCACAACTGCAGTGACAAAGACATTCCCCACCAGTATAACACATGCTAGCAGTAAGCCATTGTAAATGTATGGTGGTAATATGTGTCACCATCTGAAAGACTGACATGGCATGGCTGTTGGGCTAGATATACAGGCAGTACACAGGGGAAAGTACCCCAGACATGCAGTATATATTATGTCACTGTGAAATGGAGACACCCTTGGATTTGTACATATAGGTATGCATCACGGTAACTGGACTTGTAGTAGGGGATACCGGTGATGTCTGCCTGAACACCTGCAGATCACAAAGGAGGTAGGACAGATGTACTGGGAATCAGCTGATGTACCTGCACATGCCAGCATAACTGTAATGCCCCATGTATATCTGTGTGTCAGATGTAAGTAGTGTCCATAGCACAAATGCACCCAGCCACGCAAACATCACCCACAGGCACCTCTCTGGCAATATTCCTGCTGTGGGGAATGGGTACAGTAAGACCCCACCTGTATATGGCAATAGCAGAAGGCTGCAGCATGCAGTGCAGGTGTCCCATGCAGGTGTGTCCCTAGCTGTAGGTAGCACCCTGCCAGCATCCATACCACCTGATCAAGACTGATAGAAGGTATTGGCATGAACAACTATCACACCTACCCTGTCACCCGAGGGGAATATACTGTATGGTAGTCTGGGACTGCAGGACTGACAGAATGCAACAGCCTGCCACAACTGGCCTGCACCAACACCTAATGCCCCACAGGTGCCTGCCAAAGGCCCATGTCTCACATGTACTGCCAATGCATATTATATCATGGACACCCAAATAACAACATAACACACTCCACATAAGCCATATGCAAGGCAATGTGGACAAACCACAGTAACATGTTCACCATGTCCCACTGCATGAACCGTGGACCCACACTAACGCATACCTGTGATGTGGAGATACCCTTAGGGAAAGTATCAGAGAATGTATGCATAATGTATGGAAGATGTTAGAATAACAGAGGGGGTTTGTGGGAGAATGGGCAGCATGAAATGTGCCGGGTTGGACACCAAGCTGTGTGCACACACTATCCTGGCTGCAAACACATAAATGGGTGGCTACACACCTGCCCGTACACCACAATAGGGTAAATGTCCTGACCCATGGCCCCTGCCTCTGGCTAACCTGTGCAAATCTGTACAGCTGTGAGGCATTGCCACAGCAAGATAAGGCCATACTGTCATGTTGATGGGCAGACAAGTATGGGATCCTCTGCCACCACTGTACCAAGGTGCTGAACTGGATACACAATCCCAGCACCAAGTGTCTGTAGCTCCCCCTGCAGAATGGCATAACTTACCATGGATACGTAGGTGTCTGCCCACAATCCCAGACACAGCTGCCGTCACCCTTGTCCCCCAAGTCATCACTGTGAGAAAGAATGTCCACCTGAGAGTACATGAGGATAGAAAACATCACTGTGTATAACAGTACATGTCTGAATACCTCTGCTAACAGCAGTACCATGCAGCTGAAGCAGCACAGACACAATCACCTACAGTACACACTATCCCCTGCACAGTTTGTCCCCATATTGACAAATGACCGATGGATGCCCTGCAGAAACACTATGCTACCTGCAGGTGTACAACACAAAGGTCTGTACTGCAGTACAAACTACCTGGAATTGATCTACACATTCAGTACAGAAGGGCTTACTGGGCATGCTCACACACAAACAAATGAAGGCCATGTCTGCAAACAACAGTGGACCAGAAATATCTGGTAGTTGCAGATATTAGTGCAGACACTCCTTAGTATGCAGCACTCATGCTTTGCAAACACACTGGATAGGAATACAGGCATATATCCAAGGGCAACACACTATAATAAACCAAAATATAGACGTACACAGATGTGTGGAAGACAGTGACTTTCACATGGGGCCATTCATTATGAGGCCTGTCCCACCCAGCATAGGTTTATAGGTTCATAGGTAGGTACTAGGCTATTGGCCCTAGGGCCTATATAAGCCTAGCCAAAAGGTACCCTGGCTTTCACCACCCACAGATATTATTTCCTGCACCCCTGTCAAGCAGAGACACAGAAGTGATCCCCAGGGTGAATTTCCTATCTCCCATCCAATCATCAAGATTTTTCTTGAAGAGTGCTAATGAGGAGCTTTGTTTGATATAGACAGAAAGTTTGTTCCAGAGTATGGGAAGTCTCTGGGACAGGAATCTATCCCTCCAGCATGTTCTGTTTATCGTGGTGACAAGGTTTAGGTCCCTAGAGCATGTAGCTCAGAGGGATTGGGGTTTCTTTAAGTTGAGCATGTCAAACAGCTCTGGGTTTGACATAGCTTTGTATGTTAGGCAGAGATCGCCTCTGAGTAGGCGATATGTGATGGAGTAAAGCTGGAGTTTTTTGAGACGGTCTGCATAGGGCATCTGTTTGAGGCCAGTAATCTTCTTTGTAAGGTATTTCTGCGGCCTTTCCAGTTGTTGTAAATGTCTTTTGAGGTACATACCAAAAGGGTCATTGTACTCTATAATGGTCTAATGATTGATGAGTAGAGGGGAACAATGACCTCTTTTTTCCTGGATGAGAAACCTTTTGTGATGAGGTGTACCATGTAGAAGGATTTCCTGACTACTGTGGCAATGTGATTATCAAAGGAGAGACTACTGTCCACCTGTGTCCCAAGGTCTCTTATCACACTTTCAGTGTTAAGTAGACTACTGTCTATGTGATAGTTCATGGGTACAGAGTTTTTACCAAAAGGGATGACAATACACTTTTTGGCATTGAGCTTGAGGCCATGGCTTTGACACCAGACATATGTCTCAGTGAGACCCTTTTGTAGGATGTCCACATCGTTAGGAGTTTTGATTATGGCTCCTAGTTTGCAGTCATCTGCGAACTTCATTAGCCAAAGACCATCTGTGTTAGCCTGTACTTCAGAGGATTAGATACCAAAGAGGAGAGGACCCTGGACTGAACCTTGTGGTACTCCACTTGTCACTGGTCTGAATTTGGATTTGGAGTCTGCTACTTTCACAGTTTGGGTTCTGTCAGTCAGCCAGTTGGCAACCCATCTTGTGACATAGGGATTTATACCTAGTTTAGTGGGTCTATCTATAATTCCAGAGTGGGGGAAGGTGTTGAAAGCCTTGGCGAGATCTAGATAAGCTGTGTAAACCACCTTACCCTCATCTACAGCTTTGGTGACAAAGCTATGTCAAAGAAGTCTATATGGTTTAGGAGACATGATCTGCCTTTTACAAACCCAAACTAGGTGGGATCCAGAGTTTAGAGATTACCAATATCGTTATTTATAAGTTACATGGTGATATGTTCCATGGCCTTGCAGACCAGACTCATCAGACTAATGGGGCGGTAGTTCCCAGGGTCTGTGGTGGCTCCCCCTTTGTGGAGTGAGATAACTGTCACTGTGCACCATTCAGTGGGCACAAAGTCTGAGGTGAGGCTATGATTGAACATGCTACTTAGGTGGGGTGCCAGTTCATTCTGTAGTTCATGTAGAACACAGTCTGGGATGCTGTCAGGTCCCATGGATGCTGTGTTCTTGGCTTTGGAGAGTGTGTTTTTTACCTGTGCAGCCGTGATTACAGGAACTTTGCATTCTTTTGGTATAGAGATGGGCCCTTTAGGGGATGAGTGGGGGAAAAGCTAGCACTGAATCTATCTGCCAGGATGTTGGCAATATCAGTAAGTTCTGTATATTTAGTGCCATTGTGCTGTAACTCAGAGCAGATCTGAGTGTTGCAATTGAAATTCTTGACATAGCTATAGAATGCTTTGTGGTTGTCTTTAGAATCAGTGGTGATTTTGTTTTCGTAACTAGCTTTGGAGGATTTTATGAGGGATCTCAGCTTCTTACTGAGGCTGACAATGGAGTTCCTCCAATCATGGGATTTTACTCTTTTTTGCAACAGTTTCTTTCTTCTGTTGTAGAGTTTGTTTAAGGCAGGGGACCACCAGATTGGCTTCCTTTTTTGGAGGATAGCATCTTGGTTCGGTTAGGGATTGCACAATCCATGCACTCGTGTAAGTGCTTATAAAGTGAATTTGTGTAGGATTCAGCAGTCGTACCTCTATTGTCCATCAGCATGGGTGTTGTGAAGTTTGCCACTTCTGTCTTAAGAAGCATGAAGTTGGCTTTGGAGAAATTTTTTACGGTGGTTTCCCTAATGGGGGGTGGGGGTGGGATGTGGATGTCTAGGGTGATTAGCTTGTGGTCAGATCTGACCAACGAAGAATTGACCTCTGGTGTGGAACACCGGTTTCCCATGTTGGTAATGACCAGGTCTAGGATATTGCTGCCCCTGGTGGGGATGTGGATAAGTTAATCCAAGGCTTTGGAATTTATGAATTCCAGAAAATGTTGAGCACAAGGGTTGGTACATGAGTAGTTTTCCCAGTTAATGGTGGGGTAGTTGAAATCGCCCATTATTAGGGTGTTAGGTTGTACCCTAATATTTTCCAGTGTATCATGAAATGAGGAGTCGGAATCCTGGGGCATGGTGGGGGATCTGTAGCAAGCTACAATTTGGATTGCAGTCTTGCTCAGAGTTAGTTGCACTTGGATAATCTCGGATGCATTATGCTGAGCAACTAGCCTGGAGGTGTGAATATCCTTAATAAATATGGACACGCCTCTGCCTTTAGTGTTTTGGTCCAGGTTAGTTGGCTGAAAGATGTGGTATGAATTATAGCCTGGTAATGCAGGAAGCTCTCTGGAGCCTTGAAACAGGTCTCTGTCACTGCACAGATGTTGATGTTCTCCATTTTAAGGAGTGCCTCAAGTGAGTGCATTTTGAGGTTTAGACTTCTAGCATTGAGTAGCATTACCCTCAGATTTTACCTGTTATGGTGGTGAATTTGTCATTTGAACCTTGCCTAAAAAAGGCATTATAGGGGTGGCAAGAGCCTTAGCCTGTATCCGAAATCCCAATGGCGACAGGTGCAGGCAATCTGCGGCAAATTATCGTGGTTTGTCTATCATGTCATCCCAGGCAGACAGATACTGGATCCATTTAGAATGACACCAGAAGCTTAGCCAATTGTTGAAGTCAATCATTTTGTCCTTGTACTGTGGTATCATTCTGGGTGATGGCAGGATGCTACTCAGGGCTAGAGTCATACCTGCCTGGGATACAAGATCAGACAGCTCCTCCAGGTCTCTTTTCATGTAGTCCAGGGAGGTACATCTCAGATCATTCACAGCAACATGGACAATGACAGAGTCATATTTGTACTTGTTGTGGAGTGACCTGAGTGTGTGCATTATGTGGCAGATCCTGGCACCCAACAGGCAGCTGACAGTAACTTTCTCCTTGTTTAGCCTGGTGAGTGGAACATCAGTTTGCCTGACTATAGAGTCACCTATGCCTTGAGTGTTGTGTATGTTGTTATGCCTTATGGGCTGTGTTTGAGCTGCACACTGTGTTATTGGGCTATGTGTCATTTGGGTTGTGCTGGGGGGTGGAGGTTGCTTGCGTTTCTGCTTTGGAGGTCCCTGTTGCTTGGGCAGATTTTTATTGCGAGCCTCTGTGAATGTAGGTGTGTGTTTTGTGTTTCTATGTGTGTGTTCTGGTGGTGTAGGTTTTGAGGTACTATGTGATGAGTGTGTGGTGTGGTGCAAGTGTTTACCTTCTCCTCTTGACTGTCTAGTCCAGTCTTGGGTGAAGACAGCTTTGTTTCATGTTTGGCTATATAAGTGCATCTCACACAGGTTGTAGTGTTGAGTGGTAGGAGGAGAGGGTTTTCTGTGTATATGAGGCATTTGCTGCATTGCCCCAAGGTGCCACAGCCAATTGACTACAACCACATGAGGTTTGGATGTCACTCACTGTAGACCTTAGCCACTGGTATCTGTCAGCATTGTGGACTATGTGGTGCAAGTGCTAGCTGTGCTACATGACTGTCCAAGGAAACAGTCATCTAGTAGCTGTATACACGTATCTGTGGAATATAACCCTGCGTGTGCCTGCATGAGGTGTGTCAACCTCTAGATGAATGGGTTATGGCCTATGCACACACACACTGCCCTCCCCATAGCCATACTATGACAAGCCAAAGTTAGGTAGGAGTTCTAATCCCAGATATATATATATATATATATATATATATATATATATATATGTGTGTGTGTGTGTGTGTGTGTGTATGTGTGTGTGTGTGTGTGTGTGTGTGTGTGTGTGTGTCACTGTCTGTGTAGAGACCAATGCTTTTTAGGCTAGTCACAATCACTACAATTCAATTTCCCTAATTTGTCAAGGCTGCTGATGTCATACACTGTGAAATACACCTTTCAGAAAGCTGTAGCTCAGTAATCTCCATCGCGTGTCTTAAAACTGTGTACTGATGTAGTGTGATGAACTAGTTAGGAAGAAGTTCTAATCCCAGACATGGCAACTGTGTGTGTGTGTGTGTGTGTGTCTCTGTGTAGAGAGAAAAGCATTTTAGCCTAGCCACACTTACTACAATTCAAATGCCCTACTTTGGAAATCCTGCTGATGTCATTCATTGTGAAATACACCTTTGGGGAAGGAGTAGTCCAGTAATCCCCATGGTGCATCCAATAACAGCTTCATGCTGTAGTGTGATATAGAACTCTGGTAGGGGTTCTATTCCCACACATATTGGTTGTGGATGTTTTGTGTGTGTTTAAATGTCTGTGTAGGGAGCAATGCATTTTAGCCTAGCCACACTCACTATAATTCAAATCCCTACTTTGGCAGTCCTGCTGATGTCATTCATTGTGAAATACACATTTGGGGAAGGAGTACTCCAATAATCCCTGTGGTGCATCATATAAAAGCTTCATGCTGTAGTGTTCTCTTCCCACACATGACAGTTGTGGATGTTTTGTGTGTGTTTAATGTGTGTGTAGGGAGCAATGCATTTTAGCCTAGCCACACTCATTACAATTCAAATGCCCTACTTTGGCAATCCTGCTGATGTCATTCATTGTGAAATACACCTTTGGCAAGGAGTACTCAAGTTTCCCTGTGGTGCGTCCTATAACAGCTTCATGCTGTAGTGTGGTGTAGAACTCTGGTGGGGGTTCTATTCCCTTACATGTCGGTTGTGAATGTTTTGTGTGTGTTTTAATGTCTGTGTAGGGAGCAATGCATTTTGCCTAGCCACACTCACTACAATTCAAATGCCTTACTATGGTAATCCGGCTGATGTCATTCATTGTGAAATACACCTTGGGAAAGGAGTAACCAAGTAAGCCCTGTAGTGAGTCCTATAACAGCTTCATGCTGTAGTGTGATATAGAACTCTAGTAGGGGTTCTATTCCCACACATGACAGTTGTGTGTGTTTCATTGTCTGTGTAGAGAGTAATGCGTTTTAGCCTAGCCACACTCACTGCAATTCAAATGCCCTACTTTGGCAATCCTGCTGATGTCATTCATTGTGGAATACACCTTTGGGGAAGGAGCACTCCAGTAATCTCTGTGGCACATCCTATAACTGCGTAGTGCTGTAGTGTAATAACCTAGTTAAGTAAGAGTTCTAATCCCAGACATGACAGGTGTGTGTGTCTGTGTTTGTAACTCATATCCTGTGTGGAGGTGGCTGTGAGTGTGTAACAACTGGGCTCAATGTGAAGTTAGTTTTACAAATTTCTTATATGGTGGCGCTAGTATATATCACAATGTCCACCATACAGCGATAACAGATGTGAAATAGCCAAGAGGCAGGGGTGCAAATCCATACCCCTACATGTGACATCAAGGCCAGGCAAACAAAGTTAGCAACCTTAGTATTACCCAGTGAACACTCTCAACCCATGTCTCATACACACACACACACACACACACACACTTGCCTAGGTAACAGCCACTATGTTGGTAGTACCCTGCATATTACCCACTGATAGTAACCATGGTGTGATTGCAGTGGGCTACAGAGGGCATGGCATCCTATCCATCTTTCCAATAGACACATAAATGCTGACAGTGCACCTTCCCCATGATCCCCACTGGACACCTACAACACCTGTGGTGCCATCAAATGTAGCCCACAAAGGATATACCATTCCTGAAAACATGCTCTGTATGGACAGATAACACTGACACCAGGGAATGCTGGTATCATGCTATCAATGTAGGTGCAGGGTAAACCTGCTGTCCATTACCAGTTCCCACCACATGAGGCCAGGACTGGCACATCTGATGATAATCTGTGCACACAACATGGGCCAGACAACCCAGATACAGTTTCACATGTCACTGTACATGCATGTGGGAGGTGTGCATATCCCAGACACCGTCCATGTCATGGACTAAGGAGCCCATACATGGCAAGCAATGCACAGGATTAGCCACACACAATAGTCACCATGGTGACTGGATGGTGAATACAAAACCCACCTGTGTGGGCAAATCTAGAAACTACACCCCTGAACCACAATGCCGACCATTGTCATGTGGGCTGATGCCAAGGTATACCCATCATCTAGCTTTGTATAGCTGTCTGGCACAGTCAACCATTACACACCCGTGAAGCAATGCACCCATGCATGTCAGTACTGGCACCGTGTGTCTGTGTGTGTGTGTGTGTGTGTGTGTGTGTGTGTGTGTGTGTGTGTGTGTGTGTGTGTGTGTGTGTGTGTATGTGTGTGCATGTGTGTGTGTGTGTGTGTGTTTTTTGTATGATGCATATGATCACATTCACACTCACTACAACTGTCATTGGCATATTGAAGCATGCTGTCCAATGTCAGACACCTACACATACCCTTTGCCCATGTAACCTCTGTATGACCCCATGTGGTGCATGTGATACCTGCACAGTAATGTGTTGTGGCAATCTCACTAGTGATGAGTTGCATTCCTAGCCCTGCCATGTGTGTCAAAGTGTGTGTGTCCCTGTGAGAGTGTGGCTGTGTTGATACTGGCACCTGTTCATGTGGACAGGCACGTGTACTACACCCACCATATAGCTACCATATCCCTGTTGCAGATGCCACTCACCATCACATATACAATTTGAGGGCTCCTAAACATGTACTTATGTGGCACATCCGATAACTGCATAGAAATTTGATAGCACTACATAGTCGTCAGGGGTTTAATACACTGTGCTGGTAGGTGTGTGACACAAACATGCTTATGTTTTACTCTCCCACCCCTCCCTGACTTTACTTTGCCTCTGTCTGCCTCTCTCACTCTCTCTCTGGTGGATGTGGAGACCTACACCTGCTTTGCTTAGGCAGCAGCATGTTATTTTAATTAAATGCTTATGATCAGCTGATGGCCTCTGCACTAATTGCAGTCCTTCTCTAGCTGATTGCACATGGAACAACTGTGGTAACATTCCCATTGCCAATTGCATGTGAATATCTAGGAACATCATGTTGGTGTTGGGCCTTTTCATTCACTGTGAGTAGGAGCTCGTTCTGTTGTTTGGCAAACAGCATTTCAGATAGATTGGGGATTTACCTCTAACAACATACACTGTGGAAACAAGGCAACACACAGGAGGGGGCGGGTGTGCCTGACCTGACTACAGACTGTAGGTGCTGCTGTACTGCATTTGGAGTAATGTTGGTTTAACAGGGTGTGTGTGTGGATATGGCTGTCCTACATGTTTTAATAACTGCAATGTCAGTGCTATGTTTATGAGGGAACCCCATCTGTAGGGTCATCTGCAGACTGGGCAGTGTGTGGTGCCATTTGTTTCATGTGTTACCACAGAGCACCAATCTGTGGACTGCAGAAGGTAGTATGAAGATTGCAGTCTGTAGATGGTGACAGCCGTGAGAGTTACTGACTTCATATCCCTCATAGGACATATGTTGCAACAAACCCTGTTACAACAGTAAATGTATGAGGTTATCACAGCAGCATGTCAGTATTGACCTGTGTATGTGCTTCCAGCCACAACTCTGTCAACCTTTGTACATATGTCATGCAGTAAGAGGTACATATGTGCTGTACACCATAATTAGCGACATCATAACTGATAAGCCTATGAGATTTCAGACTACTACATGTTACGTACAGTAGGGGTTATAGCTGATGACATCACCTGGACATTCTGTGGTTGTGTGTACAGTACTGAGGTCTGTGTACATAAGGTGAATGTTGACAGTGTGTGTGTGTGTATTAATAATATGTACTTTGGCCTGTGTACAGACTGTGGTAGATGTCATTGTTCTTGGTCCCGTTCTATCTGATGTTACATGCTGCTCCACTGTATGTTACCCTATCGGCTTACATGTTTGTAGGGCCATACATACACATGTCCCATACCACAGACAGGCATCGGACCACACTGTGTAGTGGCCCAGTATATATAAGGTTAGTGTGTGGGTGACACATATGAGGATGGTGTTGAACAAACAGTCCATATACTTGGCTGTGTTCACATTGGCTGTGGTTATGTACTTTCACACTGATGTATCGTATTCTATACTGTGACATGCCTGTAGAGCCTGCTATATATGCAGATACATGTGCATTCCTCCCATAGGAAATGTAGGCCAGTGTTGAGCCAGTCTGCCTGTAGCCTGCACAGTGCTTTGTTACATGCCTAACAGCTTAGTGTATATACCCTGTGAGATATCATGTCCAAATGCTTGCCAGATGTTACTGCTGCTGGTCCTCCCTTAACAGTCATATATGTCATGCAGAGCAGTGGGATGCTGTACAGATATATCAATATCTAGTGGGTATTATGTGGCCATGGTACTTTTGTACCAGTGATTATTATGTGTCAGGATAGACGGGGGTGTGTGAATGCATAATGTATGGGGACAAATGTATACCAGTCATTAAATGTTTTACCCATCTACATGGCTAACATCCACATTGTCAGTCTTGGTCCACATGTCTTGCACTAAGGGGTTCTGTGTACACCTCTGGACAGTCCAGAGTGTGTCAGAATGTCCACATATATTAGCCAATATCTCTGTTGTAGTCCGCAGGAGCATGACGTGCCAGCAGCGGTACTGTACTATGATGTCCTTAGGATGCCTGTCATAAGCCAATGGCACACAGTTTAAAAGCAGATGTGACCTCCCACACACACCATGTCTGTGAAGACAATCCCTATCACAGCAGCAATAGTCTACAAATATACCTGCTATACACACCTGACATCCAATTGCACTATGGAGTTGTGACTATAGGGGCTGAGGTAGGGCTACACTCCATGTTCAGGACAAATGGTGAAAATATATGTATATATAATTATCCAGATATCTATATAGATATATATACATATTGACATATATAGATGGATATGTATATGTACATATATATGCATATAAAAACCCAGATATATACATATACAGAGCAATATATGTCTACACATATACAGATAGAGATACATATGCACATATATGTATGGATATCTACATATATATTGACAGTAGTAGGTATATCAGAATAGATATGTATGCACATATAGTTATAGATATCTACATATATACCAACATAACTAGGCATATCTGTACACATAGGATGTGCATACCTATATAGCTATATAGACACATATCTATATATACATATACGTATATCTATATATACATATATCTATATGTACATATATATATATATATATATATATATATATATATATATATGTACAAGCGAAGAGATGTACACATGACCATATATATGTAGCACTATACAGATGTGTATACAGACATATGTATGAGTATACATGTGTATGTACATGTAGACATTTATACCTATTATATGTATATGACCATATTCCTGTCATGAGTAAACATCATGGTTGTGTATACCCTCCCAGATGTATCTCACCATATGTATCTGCTATGTGCACATTATGACAAAACAACATATGGGATGCAACAGTCATATTAATAACAAGGATTACACAATTTAGGAACTAAAGGCAATTGTTCAATACTACTCAATATGTGTTTTGACAGCTATATTGGTAAAACAACAGCTGTCTTCACAGTGGTCATGGTGTAGTGGTTAAGTGTTGTGACTTCAGTGTAAAGGGTCCTAGGTTAATGACCTGCAAGGGCTGTTCATTTTGTTGCTGGGCAGAACAAGGGCTGTCAGATACAGAGTGGTTAAGGCAGTTTTATGCTGGTTTAAGTGGGTTTGCATGGGTTTACATGAAGCTAAGCAGTACTGAGCTATGGGTAAATGTACGGACACTTACGCAGTGTAGGCAGCGCTTACCAGTGCACAGATCAGCTTAGCTTGGGTGTGAGTTTCATGTGTGGGACACAGACATGTACGAGGCCTGTACAGCAGTTATCATTATGAATGTGTTAAATACAGGCATAGAAGCCCAGGGTACATGCTGTCACACTGGCATGTAGTATATCATAGCAGTACTACTGTTGACAGTGCTAACCCAGGCAAGAGAAGAGTGCTTACTATAGTACTGACAACAGGCACACCTGTGAGCATGGCTGGACACCAAGGCCTTCCTGTTGTATCCCTGGTGTGCGAGCTGTGTCACAGTATATACCCTTTACTGGGTAATGATCCATCATGTGGAATGTAACTGTAGACTACCGTCTGTACATCACATGCTAGTGAGGGCATCTGAGATGAAGTTATAGCATACATATTGTTGTCATACGTCTATCTGTCAACACACTCATGCTACTGCATAGCTACCTGCCAAGCTGATGACTGTCAGTCCCTGTACAGATGTGCAGATGGCAGGTATCCATCTGGGATATGTACAAGCAACCTAAGCTTGATTGACACTGACATGTCTGCCCAGCTGTGTAAAAAGTGGCACATATAGGAGATGTCACCCTGTACACACCACATGACACAGGTACCTCAACTACACTAACACAGTCACCCAAACATGCTTGGGTACAGGTCTCCATCACAGACACTAACCATGTGCTGTAATACATGTTGCATACATGTCAACTTGATCACCTCAGTGGCCATGTGCAGGAGGCACCTGGAGGATTGCCTGATGCATGCCATTCTCACCCTGAGGGTCACGACAGTAGTGTCTGTCAGTAGATTGCCCACTGCCACCTGGCAGGTGGCAAGATAACACTGTACACACAACCCCTACACAACCCATCTCCCCTTGGACAATAGCTAGGTACACAGCTATGACCACCTGCAGGGATGCACTACTGTACTGACCCATGTGTACATGTGCATGACTGAGTATAGCAGTGTCTGTGTGTTAGCACACCTGTACTTGGGAATTCCATGAGGGCCTTCACAACCAACGCAACACCCATTACCATAGTCAGTTGTGGCTGCTGCTGTATGGGACATTACATGTACCCTATTAAGCTGCCACCCATACTGGCTACATGAGCCTTGCAGTACCAGCACAACAGTGTTTTACAAATATGGTGATAGGCATGGGATACCCATTGTGTTCTGGCATGTGTGTGTAGTTGTGCATGTCCATATATCTGTAGGTTACAGCATTCTGAGGCCACATACTCCTATTACAATACCCATTGCCACACAGTAGTACAGATAGTGTTGTTGCTGCCCATCGGTGAGGCATGACAATGCAACACCCTACTATGCATGTGGCATGTGCATGAGATGCATATCCCTGTAGTACCACTGTTGGGGTATACTATGGGCTGTATCACAGTTGCGGCCAATGTGTGATGGTATGTATGGCAGAGTGTCATCACGGGTTTCGGGAAGTACAATATCTACTATGGGATGTGGATGCTGTGTACACTGTCATTACATCAAGGTACATCCGGTATATGTCCCATGTACCACGTTATGGTTACCACTGTCACCATCAACAATACAGGTAACTGTTACCACAATCCAAGCCATTTATGCATGTGATGTTTGCAGCCTGCCTATAACACAGTGGACACATGGTCAAGTTAGATAGAAGCAATAGGACCTGGTATTGCAGATGTGTGTCTGGCTGTTATGAGTCTGTAAATGTGAATCTGACGGTATGTCACACTACTTATTTTCCAAATACACCCATTACAACCCCCATTAGCATACTGTACATGTCTGGGTTGTTCTGCATGTAACATGTAACCTGGGACACACCTCACCCTAAACGCTGTGTGGTGTGTGCAGTGTAAGATACACACTTCAGTGTCACTACATAGCTAGGTAGGGGTCTAGTCCCAGTGTTGCCAAGTAACAGTATGCATGTATGTGGATGGGTCTACATCAGGTTAGAGGGTATACATGCCTCAGCGGGCCACCTGTCCATGTGGCACAGGCAATAACCAGTTTAGTAACCTGTGAAATGTGTTCAACTGCACCCCAGATATGTCACAGCCATGGTGTCACCACAGTGACATACCCCATTGTGGAATATGACTGCAGACCATCCTCGTGCTGACACATGTACACCTACAACACAAATGGATAACATTATAGGGACTGCAAACAACCAGTATTACTAACAGCTATAATGCATCACCTGCCATATATGCATTGCACTTTACTCCCTACAACATGGTACATTACAGTACTGTGGTACACTGTAGTACAGTCACCATGTGCATCAGAACCATATCAGCCTGTCCCTGCATTGATGGTATGGATGACAGGGATGTGGCACAGGTATCATCATATGCACAGGGTATCCTAGTGCTAACACATGTACACCTACAACACAAATGGATAACATTTATAGAGACCACAACCAACCATTGTTACTAACAGCTATAAGGCATCATTGCTGGATGGCTACACTACCTGCCATATATGCATTACAATCTACTCCCTACAACATGTTACACTGCAGTACTGTGGTACACTGTAGTACAGTCACCATGTGCATCAGAACCATATCAGCCTGTTCCTGCATTGATGGTATGGATGAAAGGGATGTGGCACAGGTATCATCATATGCACAGGGCATCCTAGTGCTGACACATGTACACCTACAACACAAATAGATAATATTGTAGAGACCACAACCAACCAGTGTTACTAGCAGCTATTAGGCATCAATGCTGGATGGCTACACTACCTGCCATATATGCATTGCACTTTACTCCCTACAACATTTTACACTGCAGTACTGTGGTACACTGTTGTACAGTCACCATGTGCATCAAAACCATATCAGCCTGTCACTGCATTGATGGTATGGATGACAGGGATGTGGCACAGGTATCATCATATGCACAGGGTGTGATGTTGGTTTGCCAAAGGCTGAGGGTGGGCCATACATTTGACACCATGTGGGTGGGTGAGGGGTGTACTGTTGGGAGCTGGGTGAGGTGATGTGGTGTGTGTAGGTATGCGGTTGCCCTAGGTCTGTTTGCATAGTATGTGGCTATGCATGCACACAGTTCTGCCATGTGGCTGCCTTACACAGGTGTTTATGGACAGCTGTAGATCATACCTGGCAGGGTGTGCAGTTCACTGCCTCCGGCCACAGACACATGTACTCTTCCTGCCAGGGGTTCCACGGGCATGTCCAGGTACAGGCCTCGATGTGCTACTCTCACCTGCTGATGACATTTGTCCACTGGTACCAGGTCCCTCCTGGGACTTGCCAGGACAACGTGCACATAGCCTGCTCTGGTGTTGTGTGGACAGCACACCCCCCGCACTACTGGGGCTGCTACTGCCACTACAGGAGACCCTTGATGTCCAAGCACATCCACATTGACTACCAGCTGTTAGTGTTGCTGGCCTACAGCCACGTGGCCATCACCGCACTCCCATCACACGTTCAAGGACGGACAGACCACAGTTGATGAGGGCCATCATCTCACCAGACCGTCTATCCATGAACTCAGTTAATCCATAGATGGCACCAGCCAGTTCACAGGCGTTGTCATTTGCAGATGTGAGAGCAGCCCTCTGCAGCCTCAGGTCCTGTCTGGGGTAATGTTCTATACTTGCCTGCACTGCCATGACAGCCTGAAACATGCTCCTGCTGGTACCAGCTATGTCGCCTCTGCCAGGGGCATGATGTCCAGCCACCTTATCACGAGCACCCTTGGACATCTGCCTATGTGGTGCCCTGCCAGACATCTGGCTATGCCTGCTGTGACCAGACACAGTAGGCATGGTTACCACACTTTCCTGTGCACTGCCACAGAACGCCAGCTGTTCCTCCGCTATGGCCTCTGATGATGGGGTGTGTATAGGCACTGAAACTGTGTGCGGGGTTGGGGTGGCTAAAAGGGGAATGTCAATGTTGGTGCAGTGTCAACCCCCTGACAACCCCACCTGTGTCTCAACATTAATATCATCATCTTCGGTGTCTGTATGGACACCAACACCAGATTACATGCAGAAGGGAACCTGACCCACCTCACCACCTGTGGGGGAAAACAATAAACGCACTTTAGAACCAGTACAGCATTGCCTAACAGCACACACATACACGCGCACACACAGACATGTGCACACACACACACACACACACACACACACACACACACACACACACACACACACACACACACACACATACACAGATACAGGTGAGGTTGCACAATAATAGTACACACAGTCCTCCTTTTACCCATCTGTCAACATGCAGAAAGGTACAGAACAGCATGCAGTTCAGCTATAGTCAATCCATGCTAGCAACAGTATACATGTGTGTGATGCATGTGCTGTGTCACTAGGTGATGCCCTTCCCCTGAATACCACTGCACCCATGTACACAGTATTGCTGTGCATCTGTTCTGCACCCTGCTATGTACTGTGCACCACAACTCACAGGTGCACAACCTATTGCAAAATGTGTAGTACTGTGTCAGTTATGTCAGCTTTACTGCTCACAGCACCTATGTTTTTCAGCAAAACATACCTGGGATGATATGTAGACAGTTGTCATTGGTGAATGCCAGATGCCTGATTTACAGTTGTCAACATCAACAGACTATGTATGACCAATCCAATACTCTTACACTGACAACCATCAGAGCATACCATGGGTATGGGGAGTGTACACACCTTTATTGATTTGATGCACCCATCCTTGATCTGCCATGGGACCACATCACCACATATCTTAGCAGTACACAAGCCCGATATGTGACATATGTCCTGTACTTTCACATGCAGTGTCTACAGATTGTGTTAGGTGTGCAGCTGCTGACCGCAATGCATACACACCATGTGGACATATGTGTGCACACCCTTATCATGACGGTTAATCGCACCTCTTGTTGTGTGTACTACAGCAGTCACTACTTCTGGCAGGGCTATACCAGCATGGGCCATCTGCATTTGCCAGTGTATGTTCAGTCTGCCCTATACATGTCCCCCTATTCTGCATGATTGCAAGGTCTACTCATGTGCACATTCCATGGTATTCACACACTGTCATCACTATTGCTGTGGGTGTAGGGTTATGGCTGCCACAGGTCCTGAACCTGACTATGTGCAGATAGACCCATTCCTAGCATCCTTGTGATCCCTGCTGCAGAACACTGGTGTGTCATGCTGAACCCCCCCCCCTTCAGCCTTTATGCAGATGCATGATAAGTAAGCCCTACACGTGTGTCACTTTGCAGTGTGCCATACACTGAAGACCACATGTTGCAGCCCAGACCCAGCTGATAATGTGGACTACTGTAATGCCTTATGCCATAGTGTATCTCTGCAGCAGTTGCCATTGTCCTACAAGTATATACTCTGGTATTGCACTGTATATGGATGTTGTCCAAACATGCCCCTACTGTAGGCCATGTCTATCACCATTATGTTACTCCCTGTGGATGCATTCCGCAATGACAGGATGTTAGTTATCATGCAGTTGTCTGACATACCCTTCCAATACCCCATCATGGTTACTCCTGTGACACCGTGCATTTCACAGCAACAGTACATGCACATGTACAGCATGCATTTAGGGTAGGTGTGTTAGATGTGTGCATGGAATATACCATCACCATTACATGCCCGGTGTGTTGGCAAGCATCTACTTAAACCATACTCACCAGCTACAAGCTGCTGCCTTGGTGGTATCCCGGAGGAACCTACATAAGAGGGTGAGAAATGCAATGTCAGTAGCCACACCTGTGGCAGTGCTACAGGGTGGGTGCAGTATTACAATACATCAACAGTACATTTCCACAATACTACCACATCTGGGCATTTGTTTGTCACTACAATGCAGCAACACAATATATTTATGACATGTCAGATATGCATGATCTACCTGTACCAATGCGGATGTATACACAACAGTGGTTTACTGATGTGCCCTGTGTCCTTACCTGCACACTCCTTGGCTGGTGTGTGGGTGCCACCCAACTCCACAAAAGTGTCCAGCAGTTGGTGGCTGGCCGGATGGGCAAGTGCCACGAGGCTGGCCAGGAGCTCCTCCACACGTGTCAGGGATGGATGGCATGCTGCCTCCCTGTGGTGAGGTGATTCCCCCCAGACTGCAGCAGCACGCCGGCAGGCATTGCGAACCAGGTCAGTACAATGATGCCTGACCTGCTCATAACTGCGGTTGTGCAGTCTGACATCATTGACCCTGTGGACTAGGTCTTTCCACAGAGTGGTCTGCTACTGCTGTTCATGGGCAGCTCTGCCAAACAGCACTGGGTAGTGCTGGATCAGGTGTGATATTTATTTATTTATTTATTTATTTATTTTACATTTGTTGATCGGTCTAGTCTAACTGGATATATGTCCATTTACAGTAGTGGCCTGGGGAGAAAAGCTCCAAAGACAAATACAATTATTAAAGAATGAGATAAGGTTACTAAAAGGACCATAAAGATGAATATATCAGATATTTCAGCACATAAGCAGTCCTTAACAAAAAATAACACTTACAACTTTATACACAATATAGGACAAGTTCTTGATGAGAGGAATTCATAAATGTTTTCCTGGTTTAACTTTCTTACAAGGTAAGCAATTAGGAACATTAAAGTTAGTAGAGAATAGGGTTATGGAGATATTAGTATAAGAGTAGTAGCTTAGTCTGGGTTACTGAATGGGCATAGCCAGTGTGTTCTAAGGAATATGTTAAGTTTTTGTTTGAAGAGGGGTAAGGAAGGAAGAGAATTAAGTTCAGTAGGGAACAGGTACCAGCTTTTCCCTGTTATGATTGAGAACAGAGAGTTACCTGCCATATTGTTAGACTTACTTATGCTAACAAGTAGTTTGTTTGATGAGGCTAAGGTATTTAGATTTTTGTAGGGGGTTATGAGGTTTGTGAGTATAGGGGTATTATTAGGCTGGTTGAGGATTTTATGGGCAATAGTAAGTTGGTTAAACTGAATCTGATTTTGTAGTTCCAGCCGTCCTAGCTGTTTTAGATTCTGGCAGTGATGGGATCTGAAAGGATTACCAGTGGCAAATCTGGCAGTATTATTATAGGAGCTAGCTAGTTTCAGAAGATTATTCTTTGTCAGGTTAGTTTATATAAGGGAGGCGTACAGAAGTGTGGAGATAAGATGGGTGTGGGCAATAGTAGTTCTTGCTATAGGAGTAAGGAAAGGTTTGATCCTATACAGGGATCCAGTTTTTCTGTTAACTGTTTTTATTGTGTTATTAATGTGGGTGTCAAAGGTAAGATTATCGTCAATGGTGATGCCTAGGAGTTTGGTAGTAGAGTCAGGGGATATGAGGGTACCATTATTAGAAGTCACAGAAAAATCTATTGGCAGGGTATCACAGCTAGGAGTAAAGAGCAGGAGCTTAGTTTTTTTGGGATTCAGGAGGAGACAACATTTTAAAAAAAATATGACTCTACTATGTTAAATACATTCTGAGTTTGGGATTGCAGTTCAGGTGAAGATTTAGCTGTGCAGATTAGTGTGGAATCATCTGCGTATTGTATACAGGTAGCTAAAGGAATAGCTAAGTAAAGATCATTAATAAAAATAGAGAATAAGAGGGGACCTAAAATAGAGCCTTGGGGGACACCCAGTGTCACTGGCAGGTGGGATGATAGATTATTCTGCCAGAGAACAGCCTGCTGCCTATTGCTAAGGTAAGAGGTGAACCATTGTACTGCCAATGTGTTGAGAGAGGGATTTGAGGATATTTATAATCAATGTATGGTTTACCATATCAAAAGCTTTTGAAAGATCAATAAATAGAGCTGAGGAAAGAAGATTGTTGTTGCGGTTTCTGTTAATGATATCTGTGAAGGATAAAAGGGTAGTAGTGGTACTATGGAATAGCCTAAAACCATGTTGGCTCTTAGTATTTTGTGTTGGATTAAGTGTTATAAAAGCTGATAATTAATGCATTTTTCCATTATTTTAGCTAAGGGGGATAGTAGGGCTATGGGCTGATAGTTAGAATATTCGTTTGAATTACCACCTTTGTGTAGGGGGATAATGTATGAGATTTCCCAGATGGCAGGGATAGTTCCCTCACTAATGGTTCTGTTTATCAGGATGGATATAGGATAAGCTACAGCTTTAGCTGCTTTTTGCAGGTATTCAGCTGGGATTTGGTCAGCAGAAGGAGTACAAGGCTTAAGTTTTTGAATGAGCTTGTAAATTAAATTAGTTGAGATGGGTTGCAGAAGGAATTTAGGAAGAGAGCTAGTTGTTGGGGTAGGAAGACTGGAGCTGTCTGGGGATAGCTGACTGGCTAGTGTTTGGATGGCTTCTGTAAAGAAGGTATTGAAGGCATTAGCAGTTTGGTTGGGAGTCTCATGATTTGCACCTGTTGGGGTTGGTGTACTGAAATTACCTGGGTGTAGGAGTCTATTGATACTAGCCCAGAATTTTTGAGGGTTATTTTGGTGTGTTTGCTGCATTTTACAGTAAAAGTTTCTTTTGTCTAAGAGTATTGCTTTTTTGGTCATATTTCTCATCTGCCTAAATACTAGCTGATCTGATGAGGTTTTGGTAGTTCGCCATTTGGTCCAGGCTTTATTTCTGATCAGGATTGTCTACCTTATTTCCTGGGAGAGCCAGGGGGCTGGTTTTGACCTTGTTCTGATAGTATGCTTGTGTGCATGCTGATCAAGGATATCTAAGAACCTGGAGTTAAAGTATGTGACAGCCTCTTCAAGTGGTAGAGTTTTTAGGGGAGACCAATTGCAAGCGCTAAGTTCATTCTGGAATAGCCCTTGGTTGAAATGCTTGTTGGACCATATAGTTCTATATGATGCTGGGTGAGAGATGTCAATTTTTTGCCTGATTGTGTAGGTCAAAAAGTGGTCACTAACATCATCAGGAAGAATACCAACTTTGTAGGTTTGGTGATAATTATTAATGAGAATCCAATCCAGGGTGCTTTCTTAATTGTTGGGTTTGTTAGTTCTTGTGGGGAAGGTGATGGTCTGGCAGAATCCATGAAGGTTAATATGAGAAGTGGGGTGCTCACTATTAATGCACTTCCAGTCAATATTGAAGTCACCTATATATAAGATATAAGCACATCATTCGCTTTTGAATAGGTGGGCAAGTGTGCATGTGACATCTTGGCTGAAAGACATAAAGACAGAAACAGGTCTGAGTAACTCATACAGCAAGGTTACCACAGTTCATAATACACCTCTTTGTCACCCCCCACCATATCAGCTTCAACAAACTGTACACACAACTCATTAGGTATGGCTAAACCTTATCTACCAGTGGGACAGATATTGTATTGTACCACACTTTCTGCTTTGTGATTGTAGCCATGTCCCCTGTGTGGACACTATCATTGCTGGCCTGTTACAGACTATTCACCTGCATGCCATTGTCAGGGCTACTATGGTTCCATATATGCCAGTGGTATGGCTGCTTTGGGATTGCTACACATCTGACATTCTGTGTTATTGGGGATATCTATGCATGCTGTTGGACATGTTCAAGATTGTGTAGACTATTACTACCAGCATATGTTCTATAACAGTGACACAGTATATGTATATGTTCTACTGGCCAGCAGAACAACCTCTCCAAACACATCTGCCCATGATACCTGGCCACATCACATGCGTGTTTCAACCTGGGGCCTCCTCATGTACTGGTCCAGCAATACCATCAGGTAGAACCAACCCAGGGGATGTTGTCCCCCCCCCTGGGGGCACACACAGACATGTTCCTGTCCCCTGAGGTCAGTTCTAGGGTCTGTTTCATACTGGGCTCCACAGACACATGTGGGATGTGCTACATCAGTCTGAGGCACCCAGTACACATTCACAGGGCCTCCAGGCCAGGCACCTTCAGGACGTGGACTGCTGTTGTGAGTAGCAGTGGGTGGGAGGCTTGTTCCCATTGTGCCCATATTGGGGCCCATGGGGCATCCACATCACAGACCACACACACCGTCCAGGGTGTTTACCCACCACATGTGTTGCATACCACCCCTGTAGACTGTTCTCTATATCTACCAACCCTGACCACATCCACAAGTATACCTGCCATACTTCCCCATATTCCCATTGCATACTTCACAGACGGGGGCAATGTGGTCCCAATAAGGGACTAACATGTGACATACCCATCCATGTTGCACACACTGCCAGCTGTAGATATCTGTGTGTATTGCTATGTGTGCTGGTGCCTCACACATAGCAGGCATCACTGTGGTAGTAATATAGGGGACATGTCTTTACATACATATATGTCTGTGTGTGTGTTTGTATATATGTAGACATGTATATAGGTATATATCTATATATGTGTAGATATATGTGATGTATATATGTGCTCATATATATGTCTGCACATGGGTATCTGTATATTTGTGGACATACATGTTGATATATATATATATATATATATATATATATATATATATATATATATATATGTTGATACATATATATATATATATATATATATATATATATATATATATATGTGGCATATGTACACATGTGCATACCTATATGTGGGGTACATTCAGACATCAGGTCCACAGTCTCAAAACACTTCCTGCACAGCTGCACTGTTCTGCCTTACTATAACACAGACAGGTGTGACATATGGACACAGCCTGATATTTGGGGGGTATATGTAGGACCCAATTGCAGGTAACCCTATTACACACCTATGGCGTTCCTGCATGCTACATTACAGATTAACCTGAGTATCCTGCCAGTGGTGGGCCATGGGTCCCACATGTCCATCATAATGGCATTACTTTCACCACCAGCTACTGGCCACGTAATATACATACTTCCCATTACACAACACACACTATGATGGCTTACATCTTGTCAGTCAGTGTTGACCTGCACAGTTGATGGCTATGGCCCACTACCCACAGGGACAGACACTATTGACCATAGCAGTTGTTTAGTTGAACATCATCACAACAACACCCGATGGCATATATAAATCATTCCACATCATCTAGCCCATTATTATGGAACAGGTATTACATTCTATTACATGTATATATACTTCACATGCCTGTTGTCGGAATGATGTCTTGATGAATGATGGTTTGTTCTTCCTTTGGCTTTTCATATGCGTTTGCCTTAGGCTTTTTCTTTTGGAAAATCTCTCTCTCTCTCTCTCTCTCTCTCTCTCTCTCTCTCTCTCTCTCTCTCTCTCACTCTCTCTCTCTCTCTCTCACACCCACCCACCCACCATACAATTCACCTATATTTAAATTAATTACATAAATTGGGTTAATGCAGGCCTATTGCCTCCTGCCATACACACCGCTCTGTTTGTCAGTGTGCTTGTGATGGTGTCAGTTATGCCTTGTTATGTAACAGTTACATCCTATTGTGAGGTCTTTACCACCTAGCGATTGTGTGCAGAGTGTAGACAGAGGCTGCTGAACTATACACCTGCTTTACTTACTGTTGATTGTTTGGTATCCTGTGGCCCGTCTGTCTTTACTATTGTACTATTTGAAGGGCTCGGCCTGTATAGCAACATTTGTAAACCTTTCCAGACTATTGTATTAGTATAACTGTTTCACAGTTGCATTACTCTGTTTATATGGATGTCAGTTTCTGAACAGCTATATGAACTGGTATATACAACTGTAATAGTGCACAAATAAAGGTTTTCCATTTATGCAAACCTGTGTGTGGTGTTTTATCCTATGACCTCTCTGTGGGTATATGTTGCAGGCAACAATTGTCATTTGTATGGTTGGCTCATACAGTGTCTATTTGTTAAGGTGTTAACTGTAGGCATAGTGGCTGTTCCATATTGTGTGCACCTTCTATATATGTATCTTACTACACATATCTCTGTGTGTGTATGTGTAGTCACATATATATCTATATATGTATATGTATATCTGTATCTGCATATATGTGTCTGTGTATATGTATCCTAGGGATGTTGATAGCTTCCACATTGTACATTACCTATGAGAACCAGACTGTACTGCATGATATGCTACCAATAGCTGCCTGACATCATACAGGTGGGATGGAGCACTGTTAACATCTTGTGCCCTTGTCATGTCAGGTCCTGGTTATAGGATCTGCAACACTTGGTAGTGTTTTGCAGTCCAGACGTGTTTGGCTGTGGGGGGGGGGGGTATACCTATTCGTACAAGAAGTTTATTGTTTGGGGCCTCTCAACCCCATTAATGGTGCATGTGGACATATATGTTTTTGTTATTTTCCCATTGTTATCTACAGATGTATGTCCTTATATACCTATATATATATATATATATATATATATATATATATGTATATATACATAGATTGATGTTGTTATAGTTTGTAAAACATGGTTAAAGAACAATGACTTGCAACCAGTTCTGTCAGGGTATAAATGTTTTTACTGTAACAGACATTCTAACAAAAAATCAGGTGGAGGGGTTATAATAGGAATTAAAGATAGCTATGAGACTTGTGGTTATTACATGTTCAATGATAACACCAATACTACAGACTGTGTAACTGTGACAATAAAGAAAACCCTGGAACATATAACAATTGTTGCAGTGTACAGACCACCAAAGTCAAGTGCAGATGACCTAGAGGAATTCATACATTTCTTACATGAAACACAGGAGGGAAGAATAATATTAGCTGGGGACTTAAATTTACCAGAAACAGACTGGAATAATATTGATTCAACAACGTTAGTAAAGAAATTACTCACAGACTATATTCAGGAACAACAAATGCTTCAGATTGTAAAAAAGCCTACCAGGGGACAGAATATACTAGATATTGTTTGTGTTCCCAAAGAAATTACTGTAACTTCAAGTCAAGTTTTACCACCATTGATGTGCAGTGATCATGGAGTCATAAAGGTTAATTTATTGCTAGATAATTCTGCCAAACTGAAATCTAAGCCAATGCACAGAAGGTTAATTACAGATTATAGGTAAATAAAACAGTTACTCTATAAAACTAACTGGAGTGAGGTGTTAAGTGGAAAAACTGCAGATGGAATGTGGAAAGTTTTGAAAGAGAAATTGTTTGAGTGCAAAAAGTCAAAAAAATGTTTAACATCAGGATCTAGGCATGCAACATCAGGGGGAGTATATTTCCATAAGAACAAGATACCTGATTAAGGTGAGAGGCAAAAAAATATAAGAAATGGAAGAGAGGTCAAACACTTTGAAAACTGAAATAAGCAACCGGGAAAAACAGATTAAGCATAGTGTTAGACAAGATCAAGAAAGATTTGAAGAAAATGTATATAAAGATATTGAGCATAATAGGAAACCTTTTTATAGATACATAAGATGTGGAAGGAGTAAAGATACACAAATTGATAAACTGTGTGCAGATTCTAAATTTTTTTTTCTCAGACACAACAGATTATAGCTATATTTACAAAATCTTATGCAAAACAGTTTGGCTCCACAAAAGGGGTGGTAAGTTGTCCTATTGACATCCAGGTAACCCCAGATACTGGAATCAAATTAGATTATATTGAAAAAGAACTGTGCAAACTGGATCCAAACAAAGTGCAGGGAGGAGACAGAATAAGTAACAGTGACCTGAGAACACTTAAGTAAGAACTTACACTGCCATTACATCTATTATTCACTAGGTCATATAAATATGGGGGAGATTCCTCAAGATTGGAGACATACACTTATTAAACCTGTCTTTAAAGGAAAGGGGAGTAGGATAAACCCAGAATCATATAGACCCTTAAGTCTACTTTCATGTTGTGGAAAAATAATGGAGAAGGTAATACTGGATAAGTTACTGTCAGAACTGGATAGGTTGGGACTTGAAACTATATATCAGCATGCATATGTTGAAAATCCATTACCACCTGTAACATGATGTTCTATAACAATATAATAACAGCTATGAATGAAAAATTGTGCTGTGATGTGATTTATATAGATTTAACTTCAGCATTTGACAGTGTCATGCACAAAACACTGATCAATAAATTAGTACATCTAGGTATTGATGTACTGTTGATAAGATGGATAGCTGCATGGCTTACAAAAAGGACATGGCAAGTATCACACACCAACTGGACAGGTGAAATCCTTGGTTCCAGTCAAGGTGTCCCACAGGGCTCTGTACTAGGGCCTTACTTGTTTAGATTGTATCGTTCAGACATTACTTTTTCATCTGAGGTGTTCTACAATCTATATGCTGATGACCTGAAATTGGATAAACTAACTACAAGTGTTACAGATAAGGCATGTCTGCAAAATAATTTGACTAAATTGACCATTTGGATACAGGAGAATAATATGTTGATAAATACATCAAAAACTAAGCATATGAGATTTGGGAGACATAAACTGAAAGGTGAATATTTAATACAGCACACAGTGATTGAAACAGTAGACTCATTTAAGGATCTGGGTATATGGGTAGATTCAGCTATGAGTTTTTCTAATCATATCAACCAATTGGCTAATGATAGTTATAGAACTATAGGTTGTATAAAAAGATTTATAAAGTCTAGGAAATCAAACATAATGAAGTCATTGTTTGTTAGTTAGATTAGACCCGAACTTGAGTATGGAATAACAATATGGAAATCCTTTAGGAAAACAAACATGAATAAACTGGAAAGAGTACAGCGGGATTATAATAAGGGCATCCATGGATGTGAAAATCTTAAGTTATTATGAAAGACTAAAATATCTGAACTTGCACAGTGTCTCTTACAGATATTTAACAGAAGATCTTATTCATATATATAGGGCATTTAGGAACAATTACCTCTGAGAATGTTTGGGGTTATCAAAAAGTACTAGAGAATCATCAGATAAACTATGTAGAAGATTCTATAGGAATGAGAAGTGTACTAATTGGTTCCCTGACAGAGTAGCTGATGCTTGGAACAGACTACCAAATTACATTAAAGCAAGTACTAGTTTAGATATTTTTAAGAACAGCCTGGACATTTATTATGGGAACAAATGTTTTGACATATTGGCATGCTAGAAAGGCTTTAATGCCCATGCTTGAAACATTTGTATGTATGCATGTATGTATATCTGCTTACATATATATAACTTGCTGTATATATTTAGACATATAGATGTAGACATATGTATTTATATATGTAGGCATTTGTATGTATATATGTTTATATGTATGTATGTATATATATATATATATATATATATATATATATATATATATCTACATATATAGATATGTTGTATCTGTTTAGATATTAAAATATTTACACACACATACATCTACATGTTGGAATACATTCTCTGGACTGTTGAATGACTGGGATGGATGATATGTTTGTGAATACATCAGGGTTATGTATATCTGACATGCCTTAGTGGTCAATCACTTTAGCTATGGTGTGCAGGGTCTTGGGTTTGAGCCTTGAAGAGGCCGTTTATTTTGTTGCTGGGCAGAACAAGAGGCATTGGATACAGAGTGATTAAGGCACTTTTGAGCAGTTGGAAGTGGATTTGCGTGGGTTTTCGAGAAGGTAAGCACTGCTAACGTCCGGTTACAATTTCTTATACTCATTTAGCTTCTAATTTGCTTAACCAGTGTAGGCATTGCTTGCTCCCATGCAGACATGCTTAAACCCGCTTACTGCTGCTTAAAAGTGCTTACTCCCACTTACCCCTATGCTAATTTCTTTAAAAGAAAAGAAAAAGGGGTTGATAGGAAAGTGGTGATAAAAGGGGAACAAAGAGGGAAACCCCGACAGTAGGGAAAATAGCCAGGGATTTGCCAGAAGGGTGTAGGGAAGGTCCATAGCTGCCCATTTCTTCTACAGCAACAGCTGTGCATATACACTGAATTTGGAGGTAGATTTGGACACTCAAACCCTTGGGAGGGGGTGAGGACAACAATAATAATTTGTGATGCCAATTAGACCAGATTACATGTGTCCAGTGGACACGTGTGCAAAATGGACAGCTATGTATGGGGCGAGATATTTTTTGGGAACAGATTGCCTTTTTTTTTATTCAGGTGAGAGTGGGATGTTGGCGAGGGGTAGTAGGTATATTTGGGGAGGTAGGTTGGGTAGTTTAACATACAAGACCAACAAGGCATATACAGGGGCGGTATATGACACATGTGGGGGGTAAACACCTAGATGGGGAGGGGTGTTGGGAATTCGGAAGCCCATGAGCCCCCCCCCCCAGTGGAAACAGTGGGACTGAGGTTCCCACCCATGGGCAGTCACCACTGCACCTTCACAGCCCCGATGGTGGCTGTGCAAGGGGCTGAGTCGCAGAGCCAGACTGACACTAGTTGTGATTTGTGGCCCTCAAGCTGGCATAGATGATCACCAAGCTGCTGGTTGATCTCTCTATTCACCACGACCCAGACCTGGTGACAGGTACCTTTCCATGCACGCTCCCAGGGGGGCAAGCCCCATCCCCTGAAGCAGTTCCACCCAAAGGTGGTACAGGACCAATGGACAGGGAGGTCCCGGGTTGGGCCCCAGACATGCTGGTGCTCGGTGCCACGGCCAACTGAGGTGGGACAGGTGGGTCCACTGGGACCGGCCTTCCCAAACGTGCTATAGTGTTTAGATTTCATCCTCATATGTGGGTTAGTAATAGTCAACACATTCCAGGGTTAGGTATAACACCATGCATAGAAATTCCCATTAACCCAGATACCAGATACGGAACAGCTGCATAGCAAACAGAAGACATGCATATATGGGACCACAGTGGTAATAAGAACAGCATGCAGGTACATTGATGGCACCATGCCACCAATGTTGGAATAATTCAATATAGCACATCCATGGGAACAATTAAAATATTTATCAAACAATTGGACATTATCAGAACATAGGTGTCATTACATACCAGTTGGGGTGGGTATGTTGATTATTGTTGGAGATATGGCGGGAGGGGGGAGATGTCAGTTAACAACTAGTATATTCCTGTAGTCCACATTACTGTCCGAGTCAGTGCTATCTGTACCTTACAAGTCTTACTACACTACTCTATAGCCTTAGTTTGGACAGTAATATGGCTGTCGTCATTGTTAGACATTAACTGGTTTTGCCTGCAGTATACACCTCTTATCTGTGGAGGGAATGTTTGTTAACACTAACTGTTTCTACACATATTCCCAGATTCCAGGTTGATGTTGTGCACATAGCTATGCAACTCTTTCTGCTCAGCAGGTGTGCCGGGACATATCTAGAATATTGTCCTCTTCAACCTTTAGTGACCTGACACACACATATACATGCTTTTCTACACAGTTATATTATGTAACACAGTGTGGGTGACACTGATCAGTGATACTTTATTATTCAGAGAAACTGCAACACTCACAATTCCTTACAATACCAGAGTGAACAGTACTAGTACATGTTATAATGGTCTTTATTTCTCAGCACAGTGTTCGTATCCGACGTACCTGTGAGAGCAATGTTTGTTAGCACTACCTGACTGTTGCCACACAAACTTCCAGATTACACATTAGCATTATGCACATACATATAACTCTGGTACTGTACACACTCTGGTCACAGCTTGACAACATGGAGGTGTATATAGGACATACTTGGCATATTACTCTCCTAACAGCTTTGGGGGTTGCTAAAGTGACAGGTTTGTTCTCATAGATGTTTGACAATGACTTGTATTCCCTGTTTGCTGGATAAACATCTGGGATCATCCCACAGACTTACTAGGGCGGACAGGGTGACAGGCAGCAGATATGGGCCCATATACTGGACATTCTGGCCTAATCTGTACAGTTGTGGGGTATGATTCTGTATGCAGCTTACATCCACTCCCAGGATTCAGACCATGGCTGTGTCTGCTACAACTTAAACACTGTCCATCACAGTTGTGTCTGCTATATAGATATTGCTTTATATCTCCTATCTGCTTTCTGCTTTATTAATCCCCTGTGCTTCTGCATTCTCACCTTGTATTACAACACTCTTACACAGATCTCCTAGACAGTAATATTTTGTAGGACAGTGTGGGTGACAGTGATGTATAATACCTCATTATTCAGAGCAACTGCATCAGTCGTAATGCCATGCAATACCACTGTAAACAGTACCAGTACAGGGTGTCATTCTTTTACTTCTGGGCACAGTGTTGGTATCTGGCAGACCTGTGGGAGAAATGTTTGTTAGCACTACCTGAATGTTCCCACACACAGTACCAAATTCCACATTACTATTATGCACATACATATCACTCTGTTACTGTACACACTCTGGCCACAGCTTGACAAGTTGGGATGTAATGAGACATGCGTGACTTCTTAGTCTCATGAGGTTTTGGGGAGTTGCTAGTGTGCCAGCTTTGTTCTCATAGATGTGTGTCAATCAGTTGTATTTCCTGTTTGCTGCCTATACATCTGAGATCATCCCACTGATTTCCCAGGGGGACATGTTGATAGGCAACAGATATGGGCCACTTTACTGGACATTCTGGACAGTTGTGGGGTATAATTCTATATGCAGACTACTACCACTGGCAGAATTTGAACCATGGCTGTGTGTGCTAAAAAAACAACAGTTCACATCTCAGTTGCATGTGCTATTTGGGTTTTGTTGTCTGCATTTTACCTGTTTTCTGTCTATGTGTCTCTCGGTTGTACTAAATGGCCTCTGAGGATTACACCAGTCATATGTAGGCATTCCTACACATTCAATTTATGGTGCACGGTGTGGGTAACAGTGCTTAATACAACAGTACTATTACATGATTGAAAATCTACACTACCGTATGATACCAGAGTATATACATGCAGTCCAGCAGTTAGACCTTTATTGTCAGGCTGTTACCCTTTTATTTATATACAAACAATATGCGACTATTCCTGCCATATTCTCCGGTGTATACAGTACTTGCCTTGAACAATACAGGTTTTATACAGGCAATTGATTTACTACCACTTTTAGTTTTATTTCCCATGACAATAAATGCATGAGTATTACTGACCTGTCTCACATCACAACCTCACTAGGTGACTGACGTGGGCCTCCTGGTTCATGGCCCACTCCATTGCAGCTGTGGGGGACATAAGAGGAATATTTAGCCTAACCTATCCATGATATACATGAGCTAGCAATTATTACACACATAGTGGGGTGATACTTACACACAACTGGAACATCCCGTGCCACTCTAACCTCATGGATCCACTGCTCCAAGAGGTCCCCCTTACACCGCTTCAGGTCAATGTAGTGATGCCTGACCTGCTCATCAGTTCTGGGTATGCCAGTGGCATTGGTGAGGTCACGGGTGAGATGGTCCCAGGCCTCCACCTTATATTGGGAGCCTTGGTACTGGCCCTCTGATCATGGCCTTTGACAAGGAGTCCTGCCATGACTCTGGACTCCTGGATGCACCAGCGCTGCACCCAAAAGCGCACACCATCTTCCCTTCCTGACATGGTGCCTGCAAGGGGAAGCTACAACCAGTTATGAGATGTATTCCCGCCTCTTGGGTTAAAGTAGGGCTGATTTCCCACACTTTTCCATGATTGGCTGGTTTTGAAAAGGCTAGGCTATGGGCAAAGCTGCTTACCTAGGGTTGGCATTGTTTAAAGAGGTATACTTCTGGGCGCCCTGAGTTAGCTAGCCTACACATTGCTTACACCACCTAAGCTGGCCTGTGCAATGCTTAGCATTGCTTACATTAGACTTTGCATTAAAATTCCTTTATGGCATTGATTTATTATTAATTCCACCTTATATGTATGCCTGGTATCCGTGATTCATGTGTATTTACACTGTATGGGGTTGTTGTGTTTTATTGGGGACTTCAACACTCTTACAATTACACCTGACTTCTGGGCTTACTGCTGTACTCCAGTTCACATATGTATGTTATGTAGTGGGTTAATGCACCCTATGTCTGTATGCTGATTCCTTTCACAGGTTCAGTTTGATTTTATTATGGTGAAGACTTGTTTGCTGATACCTCATTCGTCTGTAGTTCTGTGATAGTTTGGTGGCTAACTATTGTGACTATGGTGTATAGGATCCTGGGTTCAAGATGTGTGTGGCTGTTTATTTTGTTTAGGGGCAGAACAAGGGCCATTGGCTACAGAGTGATTAAGGCACTTTTGAGCAGTTGAAAGTGGGTTTGCGCGAGGGTAAACAATGCTAACCTCCGGTTACATATGCTTACAGAGAGTTAGCTTCAGAATTGCTTAACCTGTGTGTGCATTGCTTACCCCTTTGCAAAAGGGCTTAAACCCGCTTACTAGTGCTTAAATATGCTTACTACTGCTTAGTGGTGTTTAAACCTGCTTATTAGTGCTTTATTCATTATGATACTGATAACTCACATGTGCATTTACTGCAGTACTCCATTTCATAAATATATGTTATTTAGTGGGTTATGCAACATAAATATTAGTGATAACGTGCTTTGCCATGGAAAATGGAATGTGCTGCAGTGGGACTTGAACTGGGAATGCCTGCTCATGAGTTGAATGCTTTGCTCACTACACTATTGCTATGTTGTTTCATTTGTTTATATCTTCCTTGTTATCCTCTTCAGACATTTAAGCTGCATTAACCATAGCTAAGCGATGGGCACACCCATGCACCTACGGTTAGCTTTAATTGGATATTTTTTAAAAAAAGAAATGGGTTTGTTCATTCTATTTCTGTATACTTTTGCTGTTGTACAGGAGGGGGACTGTTGGTGGCGATATGAGGACACCTATGTGTGGTCTTACTCATTTCTTACCCCTTCCTGCTGTTCTTCATTGCGGAGATGTGTATATTCTGAGAGCTCTGCTCTCAGACACACCCCCTGCACTCTTACGCTCCGTGTAAAATTAGGAGCTCAGGCAGCGTGCCTCATTAATATGCATGGCGTGCTGTCATCCTGCTCCTAAACAGCCGCCTATGTGCAGGACTAAGCTAGTCCTGCATGGAGGAATAATACATTTTGGGGAAAAAGTCTTTACACTGTTGTTTTCTGAAAGCCAAACTGTAGTCATGACCTAATCTGTTACATAGACAGCTTAATGGGTTAAGGGTAAGGCAAAAGAGCAGTGGTGGCAAAGAGTCACCCTGGGATATCCCCCTTTGAATTTTTATCCCTGAAATAATAATTTGTTCTTTATCATGCCTTAAATACAAAGTGGTTTGCCACGGTTTCATCTTTGCTGTAATGTAATCGATCAGTGTAGGTTATATCTTATACACTTTTAAGCAGTCTTTTATCCATGAATGTAGAATACTGTCAAATGATTCTTTTTGTAATCTATCCATGCCATACCTAGATTCTTCCTCCTTTAACAGTTTCCATTATGACTTTGACAACAAATTATCCTTTATTCCATATGACTTTTTTGTTACCCTTTTTTTCTATTGCCATTGTTAAGTTTTCTTCTAAATGACTATAAACTCTCTCAGCATCATTTCTAGTGTATAGTTTATACATTGTCGGAAGGCAAGTCATTGGTCTATATTTTTTAGTATAGCTTGCAGGTTTGCTCTTAAGTTGGAGTATTGTTTTTCCTGTTGTTAACCAGGTTGGTGTCTATTCAGGGCGCACAAATCGTTCTTACTCACTGCTAAATCTTTGTGTAAAGATGATAATTCTTTTAGGCAGAAGTTAGGTCTGCATCTGGGCCTGAGGTTTTCCAATTAGGAGCTTTTCTAAACCTTGTTACAATCCCTCTGGCCATTACTTTATCCCATTTTATATCCTATACATTTGAACTTATTATTTCTTTTACTTCTTCTATCCATTAAGCATCTTTGTTATGTTTCAAAGGATCTTCATAGATATTTCTCCAAAATGTATCTATTTCTTCTTGTTTTAGTGATATTTCAATTCATTTTTCCTTGTTTCCCAATTCTCTATAAAACTTTTTTGGGTCATCAATAAGTTGCTTATTTTGTACTTGTCCCTTCTATTTATCTGCATATATGTTAAGTTTTTCTGCCTGAGCTGATATTTTTAGTGTGTTATATGTGGTGGTGCATTACAGATCATGATCTGTTCTGATTCTGCACATTGCTTTTATCACATCTCTCTAAGTATTTTTGTTGATCTGTTCCCTCTTCTATACTCTTCTAACAGTGACACTTCTTGTCTTAATTGCTTTATAGTTTTTTCTGTTCGATATTTCCATAATGGAATTTGATTTCTCCCCTTCCTTTCCCTTACTGCCCTGTGTTTTTGTGGTAAGACTTTATTATTAATTTAGTTGCACAGTAATATATCCTATTTACTTCTGTCATATTACATGAATTCTATGAACAGCCCTAATTACTGTGTTTGTTTTATTAAATGTATCATTTTTGGGGTTTTATTGACTTTCTGTAGACTATTTATTTCATTGATCTTCATTTGTCTGTCCAGCTCTATTAAATCAAGCAACTCTTTCCTTAGATCATTTTCCTCTAAACTGAGGGCACATTCTTTATTCCCCATTTCCCTGGGCATTCTACAGAAAGTTCCAGATCATCTTTCTGTGCAACATTCTCTTCAGTTTCATCCAGTGTCATCCGTTCCTCTTTCATGAGGGAACTGACTGGCCTATCATTCCACAACACTGACTGTGTAAGAGTTGCCACAGTTTCCTGTTCCTTCCCTTGCTGTGCAACTCCAACTGAACTTTTGCACTGGTTTCCTATAGAAGGTTCCAAAGTATCTTCATATGGCAACTTGTCTCCCACTCCAGTGATTTCTCCTTAATGTAAGGATCCATTGCTCTATCCTGCTGTGATGTTATGAGAGTTAGATTTTCTATACTAAATCCTTGAGTTTGCAGATAATCCATAATCTCAGTTTCTATTTCCCTAGCTTCTCCATTACTAATTCCCTTTTTTACGTTTCCTCTTTGTTTTGTTATTTTTTTGTATTGTAAAATTGTGCATGTCCAGAGACCTTTGCCTATATTTCTCTTCATATATATTTGATGCTGCTCTTTTTGTATTGATTAGTTTTGCTTTCTCCTTTGCATAAATATTGCACCATATCAGATCACTCTTTCTTTTCCATGTCTATATTTCGTTTTACCTTTGAAAAATACCTAGATTTTATTGTTTATATTTTGACATGCCCTCAGTCGCTTATGTTTTCCAAATGGCCCAAGACTTCTTGGTCTAATGGTATAATGCTTTCCATAAATCTGTTGTATTAATGAGCACAATTTTTATTTGAAGTTTCTGACAGTTATTCTTGTGCAAGTATTTTTATTTCCACCAATTTCTCTGCTAATCTTTTTGTACATCTTCTCCCTGGAAATTCTGGGCTTCTTGCGTAATAGTAACAACACATAATTTATTTCTTATCCTCAATAGTGGGTCTATATTATGTGATCAAATGATTAGGTGATCGAACACCTAATCATCGACCATGTAATATCGAAAGCAAAAAACAGCGAATGGCCAGTTTAACGCAGGGAAAGATTTCCCTTGGTTGTTCGCTGGATTTTGCCATTTTCTCCATCGTGGAGCAATCTCAGAGTTGGTATATTTAGTTAGGGGATTGTGGGGGGGGCAATGTCCCCCACTTAGTTTGGATGTAATGTTAATTTTTTTTCTTGTGGCTGACTGTAATGTTTTCCGGCGGCGTTTGCTATTTTGCAGTTCAATATTACGTGGTCGATGATTAGGTATTCGATCACCTAATCATTCAATCACGTAATATAGACCCTCATTAGTGTACTCTATCATCCTTATGGTTCTTTTGTGGCCTATCAGTCTTTGCAGTTTTTGTGGACTACTTACTTATTTCTACAGTGGGGGGGGGGCATCCTTCCCCCGAGCCTGGCCTAGCCCCATTGTAGGAATATTTCTGTGTCTTTAGGATTCTACATTGTCATTTTTTCCAGTTCTAGCACCAGTGCACCTACTAGGATTGGGCGCTCATCTGTCCAGGGTTTTGTGGACCCAGCTATCTTTTTTTTTTAATTTTTAACCTACTTCTGTCCATGATATATGCTATATAATCAGTCTGTCATCTTGTGAGATTTAGTGAAAAACAAGGTCCACCACATGAAAGTACTCACCAAGATTTGAGGATGAATTCAATTCCAACAATACTACTATCATTTGCTTGCTGATTTATCATCTCACCATTTGGACCCATCAGATCTAATGTGTACCTAGGATGATGGGACTTGACGGCTTTAGTGACATTAAATATCCTGGCATCTGAGATGCAACAAACCATTGACCTGTATTTGCCTCTTTGCTCAGCCTGCTGAGTGGAGCATCAGTGTGTCTAATTATAGAATCACCAATTGCCAGATGTTGCCAGAACTGGCTTGATCTTGCTACCTTAAAAGTTTCTGTGTATCAGTTCTGTGACCTCTCCATTAGTATCTGCAGTTCCGTAGTGTCAGAGCGAGCTGTACATTGAATATGAGCTGTTAATGCTGGGTTGCATGCAGGAGGTAAATATGAGGGTTTAGGCTGATTGCTAGCCTTCAGAGTCCTTGGAGGTTTTGGAAAAGATTTTTAATGTCATCAGCACAGGACAACATAGAGTTTGTAATCTGTGGATGCTGCATAGATGCTGTTGGGGATAAAACAGTGTTATGCTCATTGCGTGTAGCTGCCTGAGAGAGGGATACCGCCAGATGAGTTAAATATTTACATCTCTCACAGATGTAGTCCTTTGAGTTTAGCAGGAGTTTGCAATCAGTCACCAATTCATATATTGCCTCAATATTCCATGTGCTATAAGGCTGGCAATAGAGGGGAGGTGTGTGTTGATACCCCAAGATGACTATTGCTGCTTGATTTATAGTAAGTTTGGATCTAAAGAGAGGTTGGATGAAATATTACAGCTATGGAACCTAGCTGGACTGCATTTATTTTTGGCATAAGCCCAGACTATTCAGTACAACTGGCACTCAATCTGCACAGAACAATGTAGCAAACAAGATGCTCATGCAAGTCAGTGCAAACAGTTTAGACAAAGCAGAAATGGATAAGTAACTGACTGATGATATAAGAAAGTATCCTTCTTGTAGTATAAGAAGAGAGAATTTTATTACTCATACTACCTTCTGTAGAAATACCACTACCATGCACTAGTGCTCATTGCATCTCTGTGCAGTAAATATAACAACAACAAAAGAAACAATGAAAACTAGCTGAGATCTATGGTTCAATGGCTCAAATGACCCAGAACCTGTAGCAATTAGTCAAACTCTCACTTACGTTAATCACAACTGATACCAAGATGACTTCAACCCTAGTCAAGCAGATGTACTCAAGGCAGTGATTTTATTCCTATAAATATGGTTCAGCTTTATAAATAGTTAACCTTCAGATAAAGTTAAAAAACAAACCAAAAAGTCCAACAGTAACCAGGTACCTCTGTATAGAAACATAACCAGTCCAATAAAAAAGAGTAAACAGAGGCAAGGCTCCAGATTCTTCAGCTGATTTATTCACACAAACACAAGCGCTTTCACCAAATGCTTCTTCAGGTGTATATAAAGTTACACTCACATACCTATACTTATATCAAGCATTTAAAAATCACATGATCAAAAGGTTAAGAACATTTAAAGGTATATAGATACAATAAAAATGTAACCACAATAAATTACAATATTTCCTATCTAAATAAAAAGAATGCACAAATGCAATGTATAGTTTATAGACCACACGAACACATAACATATTATATCTACGTAAGGGTCTATTCTTCAGGATGAGTCTCATTGGTACATGGTCATTAAGGCCATGTCCTGCATTTGCTCTTAATCTAACAATCCAGTTGGCTTCTAAGTTCTCAGTCTGAGTCCTAATATCACCACCCCTATGATTCTCATAACATCTTCCTAGCACCATAAATTTAAAAGTATGTTGATCATGCATCTCTCTGACATGTTTTGCTAGGGCATTAAATGAACTACCCTTCTTAATGTGATGTGTTCCTTAATTCTATCTCTTAGCAATCTTCATAACTGGATTGCTTCAGATAAAGTTGTTGAAAACTATACAGACACAATGAAAAAAACAGTTATTTGTATTTATTTATTTATGTTTTTTTTCATTTGTTTTATATATGTGTATGAATGTGTGTATGTATATATATATATATATATATATATATATATATATATATATATATATATATATATATATATATATATATATATATATATATATATATGGGTTCATGTTACACCGTCGACAACTGACTACATCGACAACCAGCCCTGTATCATGAATTTAACGAAACCGCACAGCATCGACACTTTAAACAACTGACACCGACTCCATCGACAATGCGCTACACCGACAGCGTATTACAGCTAACGGTATAAACATATGTGAGGTAGGGGATGTATTTCCAAACTTATGTCACTCAGTCTAACATTATAACTACATCCCCTACCTCACATATGTTAATACCCGTTAGCTGTAATACGCGTTGTCGGTGTAGCGCGTTGTCAATGGAGTCGGTGTCAGTTGTTTAAAGTGTCGATGCTGTGCGGTTTCGTTAAATTCGTGATACAGGGCTGGTTGTCGATGTAGTCAGTTGTTGACGGTGTAACATGAACCCATATATATATATATATATAGATAGATATAGATATATATATTTATGTATGTATTATAGCTTGTATTTTTTGTGATGATTCTTTTGAGGTTTTTTACTATTTTACAAACTGTGTTTGTCATCTTGATCACTTCAAGGCGAAAAGCCTCCATGCCAGTCACAGAGGAGGTGAGAAGCAGCACGTAATGGAACAAGGCAGTGGCCACATGCTGACTAGTGCAGTTCCCATGATGCATGAAGGCATTCATTTCTGAATGTTGATACTAGATTACTGTGTCATCAGCATTTGCCCATTGCACCCACTAAACCCATATGCCCAGAGCAGCAGTCCACTTTTCCTCACCACAGTAGGACATCAAGGAATGAAGGAATATACTGACTAGATGAACACATAGAAGAGAAACATAAAGGAAAAATAGTCTGGGACAGCATGCGGGGCACATATTTATTGGGGGTAAAGGTACCTCTTTTTGTGTGTGTGTGTGTGTGTGTGTGTGTGTGTGTGTGTGTGTGTGTGTGTGTGTGTGTGTATATGTATGTGTATATATAGATAGTATTCTGGGATGATAACCTATCACCTCACCTCCCAGGTACTCTCAGAGTTCCCCAAGGGTCTATCCTTGGCCCTCTGCTATTCTTACTTTTTACTAATAACCTACATACCACCACCACACAAGCATCTCTACAGTACGCAGATGACTCTACTCTTATCTGATCTGCCCCACTCTACCAGAACTACAACAAATCACACAGGAAGCAATCTCTTCTGTAGAAAGCTGGCTATCCACTGGCTGAGTTCCTACTCAAACCAAGTAAGACAAAACTTCTCCTGTTCCAACCTTCCAAAGCCACCCAAAACACCCCCCACTTCAACATTCTAGCTAAAGACAATACCATCATCTCTCCATCAGAACACACAAAATTACTCTGTGTGGAAATCGACAATAAACTTAGATTTGACACCCACATATCTCTCACAATAAAAAAAGTTCACAAGAAACTTGGTGCATTATATCGAAGCCACCAGTTCCTAACCAAGGCGGCTAGAATCTCCATAGCCAATTCCCAGCTAATCTCCACCCTACTTTATGCATCCCCCATACTTACCAACCTTAGACAGACAGACCTACACAAGCTGGATGCTTGTTACAACAAAATTGCTAAATTTGCCACTGGAACCTCCTACCGCAGCCATCATTGTATCTCCCTTAAAGAACTAAACTGACTAGAACTCCCACAACTCCTTCACTTTAGTCAACTCACCCTCGCTCATAAACTTATTAACCACCCTCTTAACATCCCTTCCCTTCAAACCCTTCTCCAACCCTATCACTCCACTAGGCCCCTAAGATCAAGCAACAAAAATCAACTCACTGTTATCAAACCCAAAAACTCAGCAGGAGAAGCCATATTTTCATGTACCATATCTAAACTTTGAAACAATCTTCCACCCTCTATAACTACTCTACTTTACAGCAGCCTTTTCAAGACTGCACTCAAATTCCACTTAAATTTGCACTGGCTTTGTCCTGGTTCTAATCCAGACTAGCACCCATACCTTTACCCCCCCCACCTAGACTCTTAACCCAACTATACTACCGCCACTACTAACCACAGTCAAAATTAGCTAATTGTCTTTACATACTTTAAAATCCTTGTCTGACAACTTTATTACTAATATTATAAATGACAAGAAACTATCTTAACTTGCAACATTTACTGTATATACTATTGATAATCAATATATTGTTATTGTATTAAAGCCAACAACCTGTAATGTTGTTTACTATTGCTGCAACTTTGTATCTCTATTTATCATGTACATGATGTGGAGCTTTTCTCCCTGGGCATCCACTGAAAAAGGACCTGCGTCCAGTCGGAATTTCCCAGTAAACAAATGTAAATAAATAAATAAATAAAATAAATAAATACAGATAAAGAATATGTATATATAGACAGATAGAGAGACAGAAGGGGGTGATGGGAGAGGTGATAATGAAGTGAACGAAGAACTCAAACTACCAGGTAAAGCACTCTCCTTAAAAAACACAATTAGACATAAAAAAGTGTAGAGTGCTGCATTCAGTTAATATCTCCAAAAAAAAATTATAGAATGAAGATGAAGGAATGAAGAAACTAAATAAATAAATCCACTTTAAAAAGTGAAAAACTGCAGAAACTAATTGGTTGACTCCGCGTTGACTATGTAGCGCAAAATCAGACTTAAAATAGTACTCAATCATATGTCATTATATTAACTTATCACATATGACAAAATTAACTTAAAAACATAAAAAAAAATAAATTATTATACATAAAAATCATAACAAAAAATACTATAAAAAACAAATATTAAAGACAGTTAACAAAAGTTTTAAAAACAGAAATGAACTGCTTATATATGAATTGCTTATATGAAAATTCCATATTAAGCTTTAAGTGACCTGTAGCTGCTAAGAAAGGCTTGATGCTAAGCCTTCAAGATTGCAAGCTTCTATTAAGATGGAGTTTCTGTCTTTTTTTATTTCTCTTCTTTTATGTATTCTTCCTTTACCTAATGAACTAAGAACTTGACTTAAAAAATATGTGTACTTCTTGAAAATATGTGTGTTGCATTGAGTGTGTGTTTCGCCCAGAGCCATGTAGTGTTTTGTTATTGTTAATATATATGTATGTTGGTCTTATCTACATAACTTAACGATCTTGTTGTCACACCTACATAAAATTTGTGACAGAATTGACTAAAATTAGTGGCATTATGATTAATTGTAGTTACAAGTGGCATAGTGATAATGTGTATAAGTGTGAGTGTGAATGGATATGATGTAGTGTCAAGTGTTCTGCATGTGTGAGTGTGAAGGCAACTTCTTATGAGTATTGCTTGACTTAGGGATTCTTATAGTTATGCTTTCTTTAGAGTCGATCAATCTATCCTTATGACAGCTATCCGATTTAGAAAGCATGTTCTTAGAAAGTATCAACAATGGTCTCAATAAGAGATCTGATATACACAGATCTGAGATTAGGTAGAAGGTAAAGGCAGGTAGAGGAAGGTAGATAAATGAGAGGAAAAATGTAAAGGATGAAATCTGATGGATAGAGAAACTAAAAGCACATAGATTTGGCTTAATGTACCAAGCAACAGCTTAGCTTTCTTAACTAATAACATATGGGATTTTCATTAATTTTCATTAATTGATTTTTATAACTCTGTATAATCATTGTTACTATGTTGTCTTATTGTTTTTGTTTTTTTTTGTTTTTATGATATTTAATGATGTATAATTTATGTATTTTATTGCCCTTTATTGCCCTTTGATGTCATGTGATTGTTACATATTTAAAGATTGATTTTAAAAGACTTTTACAGTGTCGGTAATTTCTGATGTGATGAGCGTTGCGAGCGCCACACCAGTTTCTGCAGTTTTCACTTTAATAAAGTGGATTTATTTTATAAGTTCGTGCAGTTAGGTGCTTCTTCATTCTTTTTAGGAATTTTACAGCTCTTCTACAGCTCATGGTTTTTTTTCTTTTTTTTATGTTGTTTTTTGTTTTTAAGGAGAGTGCTTTACCTGGTAGTTTCATATAATTTTCTCATTATATTCTTATTACTCTGTTGTCTTGTTGTTATATTGTGTCTTATTTTTTTTATTTAATATATTGATAATGATATATTGTTTTATACATTTTAATTTATTTTATTGCCCTGTGAGTTAATGTGATTGTTACATATTGTTACATATTTAAAGATTGATTCTTTTATACTTTTGAAGTCTGATGGCGTTAAATTCAGCAGCGCTCCACACCAGTTTCCTTCAATCCTTTTTTAATTTAGGATTTATTTTTTATTCTTTTGCTTCTCTTCTCTCTTTATTTTTTTTTTTAAGATTTACAACTCATGTGCACTCTGGTTTTTTTATGTCTAGAGGTGATAATGAAATGATATAACAAAGGTGGGGAGGAGTAGGTACTGGTGACATACAAACAAATAGGAGTGACTGAGCAAACTAGGAGGGAGAGTGATGGGATGGGCAAAGGCAAACAGAGGGTGGATCAATGGTGATGGGCAGGAGCAGACAACGCACAAGGGATGGGATGTTACATATTACAAAGAGGGTACAACTGGCAGAGGAATAATACATGGGTACGAGCAGCATTCTGACTACCAACTGGCCCAGATGGATGTCATTTGGACCCATACGATGTTTAGATGAGTCAGGGTGGCTGATGACAAGGGTCTGCTATTTCAGAGAATCAGCTATGCAGTGCAGGATAGGTATGATGACAGCCACTCAGCAGGCCATTACATCACCAATTGCCTCATACAGCTCCTATCACAATAATAGCTGGGCCACAGCAGGTGATTCAGCCAGGCTACCTGCCTGACAGAGGACAGAACTCCCCTATAGTCAGGGATTCCCATCCATCTCACCTGCCACAGCACAGCCACAAAGTAGGGTTGGCTGTGACTGACAGACTTCCAGCCTCATGGCATGCAGGATAGAGGACGATTGGGAAGGATAACATTACTGAGCTCCCTTCAAAAGGCACAGCTAACATAGGAAATTTAGTGAGTACATGACAATTTATGATGGTGTTCTGCCAGTCTCAGCTAATTCTTGTGACAGGCAACATGATTATATTTCCATGACCAAGATGAAAAAAAGAGAAAAAAACGTTTTCTCACACAAGTGTAAGTGAGATACAGACTTCACAGCAAAACAATATCATCAAATTGCTATGTGATATCAGAGGCTGGGAAATGTGTCCACGATTATACAACTAAGCTACGGACCCACATGTACATGCAAGGCAGCAGAAGTTTGGCATACTGCCTACACCCTCATAACTAAACAGCTATATTGTGCCTCATAATAAGTAACAATGCCATGACAGATAAACAAGCAACAGGGACAATACAGAAACAATCTCACACAGTGGCCCACCTGGTATTTTCTGATATCTGTCAGATGAAACAGCTTTTATTAAGTACACTGCTCTAAATGACAGATAAATAGATTAAAATCACACTTTGACAAACAGTAGTAGTTGCATACTTTTCTTACAACAGCATCTGGGCCTTTCAGGCCTAACCTCTGTTTTAATCTGCTGGAGGTCTACAGAGTGGCTGTACCACAGAACATATCAGTGATGGCCTGGGGATGCCAGTGACCTCACTCAGCAAATTAGCCACATCAAACCAGGCATCCATCTTCAGAAATGGACCCTCATAGTCTCCCAGCTGCCACTACCTGAATTGATTATGTAACAGGTGGAGCATTATCTTCCTTTGTTTAGTGCACAAGCCAAACACTGTTCAAGGAGCATTTGCATCAGCAGCCATTGTCATGAATGTCTTTTAAAAGAAGATGGGTGCCTCGGATTCACACTGTGAAAAGGAATTATAAAGCATGAGCTGCACATCCTAGTGTAGATGCAAAGTTTTTTTTGGGTGGCTCCCAACAGCTGACCATCAGCTGCTCCCAAGGTCTCTCCTCATTCAACAGGTCTGCTGAACCCTACTTATTATTTATTTGCATCTGTTTACTGGGAAGGTCCACTGGAGACCTGGAGAGAAAAGCTCCACAAGGTTAAACAACAAACATAAAATGCACCGCATGAAATTAACAAAAGCAATTCAAGAGTTTACATGTAATATTATCACTAGTTTTAGCTAGCAAACAACTAATTATATACATTATGGAATTTATAAACAGTGACACAACTGATTATTTACATTGTAGTAGTTACAAGCAATGAAGTGTAAGCAGTGTAATATAAACAGAAGTTTAAGCTTAGCGCACTGACTTTTACATTTGTGGTGTTATACAGTTCATAAGAAATGGGTAGGTTGCAGTTGAACTACAAACAGATATAGTAATATGACCATTGTCCTGTGATCAGGTATTCCAAAATAGATATTATACAGTGCTTTTCCAGTAGTGAGTGAGGGAGTTCCTATATGTATCAAAATAGTGCATTGAACTATGAGATTTAATATGAGTAAGATAACAGATGTAGGAGGAAGTACAAGAGGTTGGTGGGCTATGGAGTTATCAGCCACTCTCAGACTTGCCCTGACCCATATTCACGGTCAGTGAGGAGATCAAAGCTTCCTGAGGGAGAGTCAAACTGATGCTGAGGAATTACTACGCACAACCAAAGAAGCATAGATACATTTTATATATATATATATATATATATATATATATATATATATATATATATATATATATATGTATATGACAAAATGTCCAGAATCCAAAAATAACGCCAAATTCATTAGAACTAAAGGCAGTGTTGCCAAGGCACAAGAGTTTCTAATAAACTTGGTGTTATTTTTTGATGCTGAGGAATGTTTTACTTGTTTAGGTCTAAACTCACACCCTGCGTGCTCCTATTCAGTCCCACACTTTGCCATATAATGACCTCTTTGAAAATATCATCCATGCCTCTACTTGTGCCTCAGCCATAGCCCTGTCCTCAATGTACAACACAACTCACATTTCCTTGTCTTACATCAAAGACTAATGCATGCTTCCTGATAATTAAGTAATGTATCAGTCAACATGCATTGAATATCTTGCAAACAATGTCGGTGCATCTACTGTTGAGTTTTCTGAGTTATATCCAGGCAGAGGAAATGTGCCTTCAACAGGCCGAACATCAGTATATTGCTATTTCTGGTTTGCACATGGATGTGTTATACTACTGTTTGGCATTTAATGTTTAGGTTCCTTAGAGCAGCCTTTCACAAAGTGCAGTCTGCTGCCCACTGGTAAGGATTTCCTGGTGGGCCTCGAGAGTTTTTAGTAAATACATTTCTGATCTGGCCTCTTCACTGTCCATTTTTTGGATTGTCCAGAAATAAAAGGCTTTGTCTGTTGTCTGGATGCATTTCTCCCACGAGTCCCACCTTTCTTGAAGTTAATTGGCTAATCTCAGCTTGCAACTGCAAGCTGAGATAACCAATCAGCACAGATTCAGCAGCTTGCCAAAAATCAAAGGTGAATTCCTATAAAAATACCAATTCTGTCTGTGCTGTGACGTGCACGGGAAGTCTGTATTTGGTACAGAGATAGCTGTCCAGTACATTCACTCCACCGGTGGCAGAAGCACCTCTCTGCTCCAGTAAAAATGTAAGTGCAATTTATTTTTTGTTAAATGTACCTCGAATATGGTATGCAGTGCTTTCTTTTACCCTGGCTGATGATCCGGTAACTTTTTTCCTGGAGATCATGATCAAGATGACATTATTCAGTTATATTAATCATAAGGTATATTAGATGTGCTGATAAACTGAATTATGGTGTCTTAGTGTTCTGTAACTACAGACAGGATCAGATAGGTTCCTGGGGGGCAGTTATGTGAAGCCAGTGAATCTTTGAGCTCCACCGTGACTGCATGGTTGTTAGGTATGTGTGTGTTCAAGTTGCTGCTTATATACACCCAGACAGCATTTTTTAATAAATGGGAACTGTTGTGTTTTTTTTTTTTCTTGGCCTGGCAGCTACCATGGAAAGGTGAAGGGAATTTTACTGAAGGGGTAGCTTGGGTGAATGTTTAATTTTGGTGCTTGTACAGACTAGGAAATGTTACTGAAGGGGTTGCTTGGGCAAATGTTACATTTTGGTGCGTGTGCATACCTCAGAATTTAAGGGGTCACTTGGGAAAATGTTTCATTTTGGTGCTTGTGCATACTGTACCTGGACATGTTACTGAAGGGGTCTTTTTGGGAAATGTTTCATTTGGTGTTTGTGTATACCTGGACATACTAATGAAGATGTTGCTTGGGGAAATAATTAATTTTTGTATCAGGGAAGTACTTGTGCATGCATGGTCAGACTGCTGAAGTAACCACTGGGCAAAATAATTAATTGTGTCACTTTACTGCTTGTGCATACACAACACAAACAATTTTACACTTCAGTGCAGCATTTGTAGGCTCACCTGTGGTAGTGAAATATGACCAGGTTTTGGTTGGTTAGCTGTTGATATGTAATTCATTCAAGGTACAGTTTTTACTTTGTGCTGCATGCTTCCATGTCAGCATACTGGGTGCAAGGTATCAGCAGCTTCTGCTGCCTGGAAATTTTTGCTTGTTGCATCTCTGATAGTTTTTGTGTGTTCTATGTTCTTATAATGAGCTTCTCGGGTGAGTAATTATCAGTATGACTATGAACTCCAGTCTGCATTTAGAGTTGTTCTATTGCATCTGATTATGTACTCAGACTGTGAACCTTTATGTCATCATATCATTAGTAAACAGGTTCACAAGTACTTAGTAGGTTATTGAGCTGCAAGGATGTTAAGAAGCCTAGCTGTACCTTCCCATCTTAGTTTTTAGCCCTTATAGTTTGCCTACAAATAACTCAAGAGATGGGGAAAACAAGGACATGTTCAGGTATTTACTATACCCGCTATCCATGAGGGTCAAGGGTGTTATAATGCAGATGAATTTGTAGTTACCCATCCATTTGTCCAAATAACATTTGACTAGAGTAAGACGGGCATTTTGTTTTATGTGCAGTGGAAGACAGTGCCAAATAAGTGGTATTCTCTGTGATGCAAAACCATTCCTCTAACATGTTCTATTTATTTTTGCAAAAGAGCTTGAGATCCCCTCAACAAGGGTCTATGATACCACTGGACTTTTGGCTAAAACCATTTCCAGAGCTGTTTTATTTGCTGCTCCATAATGCATTCTGCTTATGTGAATAGCAACCAGCATGCATGTGTCTTCTTCCTCTGCAATGGCATAAAGCACATTATGCAACTTAGCTATGCATTTTAGTCGACATATCTACCCGCTACATCTGTTTGTATTGTTTAGTATGCTGCATAGTTTTACAATACTGTGGATGACGTACACTTTGACATATGTAGCATTAATGAATTTCAGCCACAGATAATTTCAAAACTACCCATAACATAATGGAAGCGTTAGTGCCTATAAATCAAATGTAATTAATTTCATGCAAGAGGATGTATTTTCTATGTGCAAATTATTAAACATATTAATGTTTAATGATAAATATCTGCTAGTAGTACAACATATACAATCACTAATGAAACTATGGCATCTATAATACATGCAATTCTGTAGTTCAAACATAATTAGAAATGAAAGAGAAATTTTTCAAAGATTAAATAGTAATGCTCCTGCCCTATTTCTGAGACATACTTATTAAAAAATGCCATAGAAGCAACAGTCAGCCTTAGCATTTCCTGATCGACTGACATTTGCATGTCACATTTTAAATGAAAACTATTTTATTGTTATATTTAAAATGATTTTAAAAACATCTCTAAGTACATTTTATTTTAATAAATTAGAGGTTATGCATACTGTCTGTCTCATGTTTACCTTGTGTGTCAGCAGACACAGAGGGAAACTATGCAAATGTGACATAATGGGCTGGATTCCATAAAGTTTGTAGAAGGTATTTGCAGACAGTACATCACACAGAAGGAAGACTTCAGCACACCTGCTGGGAATGAGATTTCAGGAAACATGCTAAAGTCACACAGACTACTTAGCTTTTCAATGTAGGATAAGTAGGGATTCTGCACATGCCTATCTGATTACAAAACATATCTTGCACACCCAATGCAACTTAAATGTGACAAAATGCCATGCCGACTCTGTTTCTGGAATACTTGGTGTATATTTTACCGGCCTCAAGGAACAAAAATTACAACTGCAGATTCTGCCCATTTCTTCAGTGATACAATCCATAAATGAGGATGTGGCTGTGCATCCTAGAAGGCAGACAGCTAGAGTTAGAGCAAGGCTGCAACTAAACCAGTTCTCAGACCAACAAATCATCAACAGGTACTGGCTAAACAGACAAGTGGTGCAGGCATATCTGTGCAGACTGTGTGAGGAAGCCCCATCACTCTTGAAACCAAAGTGTGTCTCAGGTGTCTCAGCCTAGGTGTACTTGCATATGGGAAATTCTAGAGACACATGGAGGATGCTGTTGGAGTGCCACAGACAGCTGCCAGCCATATCCTGACAAAACTCCTGGAAGCAATGTGCAGCAAGGTGGATGACTACATACACTTTCCATCCACTCCCATGGAGTAAAGAACTGAAATGCACAAGTTTTACAGCACTGCAAACTTCCTCCATGTACTTGGTGCAATAGATTGCACACCACACTTACCAATTAAGACAACAATATATCCTGAAACAGACTGATGAATAAACAGAAAAGGCTGGTCATCCATCAATTGCCAGGTTGTGTGTGCAGCAGATGGCAGCAAACATAATGGAAACATATCCTATAAGTGCCCATGATGCTGCCATATGGAGGGTAAAGTGGACTGAGGGCTGCATTCCAGCAAAGTGAAATACCTGAGGGACTGGTACTGGGTGAGTAAAGGAACACGGCTAGAATGTAAACAAAGGATATCACTCCCAACAATAGCAGTGCTGACCAAATGTGTTTTTATTCCCCACAACAGGTGACTGGTTATCCACTTGAGCTATGAATGATGACACCATTCCATGAATCATCCAACCCTGCAGAGGAGGCCTACAGAAGAGCTCATGCAACAACTAGAAACACCACAGAGTGTGTGTTTAGTATACTGAAAGCTAATTTTGTATGAATGGACAAATCTGAAGGTGCACTGCAATACACACCTGAGAAGGTAGTACAGGTGATACTGGTGTGTGCCATGCTGTACAACATGCTAACTAGTGCACATGATGGTCTTCTAGCTGCAGGTGTGAGTGAATCCCAGATGTCTGAAAATGACATCCCGCAGGTATCAGAAGAGGAGCAGGAGGACATAGGTGGCAGAAGACACAGGTGAAGGCAATATAGGTTGTGACCACAAGTGCAGGCCCAGACAACATGACAGTCATGACTAGCCACACATACATTAGTACACATATTAAACATTGATGTTCAGGTGTTGCCCCACCACAGCAGCACAGATTGCAGGTAATGGCAATTACCTACTAGATGTAAACACCAAGTAGCAACAAACATAAAAACACAATCATAACATACAACATTATGAACATATACAAATCTGTAACAACAGGGATCATCAACTCAGGGCACAACTGACACAGGTATGCATACATATTCAGACTGCTGTATCATTGCATGGCAAACAATAAGGGACATACATCAATTCAGTGCATACCTATCGCTACACTATAGTAAGATAAAAAAGAGAAACCACACAGGACATAATGCGGAACTTTTAATATCACAATCCACATATAGCACAGTAAACTATGAATAAAGCAATGCAATATGTGAAGTCAGCTATATTTATTAAACTGTTGGACTCAGTTTGAAGCAGTCTAGGGTGACCATGCTGATGGCTCAAAATACAGTCTGCTCTACCCCCTCCCATGTACAGAAACACTTGGCCCAGGTTGCTCCACAGAGCAGAGTAATGGGGTGACAACAGCATGTTGAGTTGAGGGAGCATGTCAGTGATATGACTGCAATGATTATGACTGGTGGGACCACAGCAGATGGACCAGCAGTAGAAGTGTGTGGTCATTGGAGGACAGACATTGATGCTCAATATGCAAGGTTAGTTCTGCTAAGTGGTAGCTTGCTTCTCTCATAATGCAATCAGCTAAGCACAGTCAGGGCACGAATAAACCCTGCTTGTACTACAGCACTGCTACTGACCGTGGCACAGCTAGCATACTATCATTTTCAGCAGCCAGTGCTGCCATTACCTCATCATGTCTGCATTTCTGTCCTTCATGCAGCACATGCTGCTAGTATGCAACATGATCTGTGGCATAGGCAAGTGCACAGATGCCATATCCATGACATTGCTGGGAACATTCATTTGCCTGTAGGAGTAGGTGGGCACCGTCTGATATCTGGTCATGCCCACCATCTGTAAGCCTACATCTACTGTGATGGCCAGTATCAATGTGTTGTGGGAAACTGTCAACATCAGCAAACATCTCAGGTTTGGTATGTTGTTCAACAGCCTCATCCTGTTCACTGATCTATGTCCTCTCATTCTCAGAATGGCCAGATAAGTTTCCCTCCACATCTGAGGCTATAGCTGCATCAACATCACTATCATCATCTTGGCCAGACTGTATCATCACATCAGTGTCCTGAGTGCCAGTGGCCATGCTACTATATGGAGACACATCAGATCCCACATCATGATCACTGGACAGGCTAATGGATACAGTTAGTTGATGTGTTATAAGAACAGACAGATGACACAGATCAGGACATATGAAACCTATATCTCACTGCAATGTTACACATAATAATGACTTTACATGAGGTCTTGTTTATGTATGGTTTACAAAATCTACATAACAGGGAGTATACATTTAGGATACACAGGCAACATACAGGACATATGTGATGAATACAAACAAAACCCTCACCTGATAACTCCTCCTGGGAAGATGGTGCTGTTGATGAGGGATGAACTTTGACTATTGTAGGGGAAAAAAATCAGCATTAATAATCATATCAGTGATACCATTAAGCATTGGAAAACAGTTGAAACATACAGAACACTTTACATAAACATACCACTCGTTTGTTCATTTGATGAGGTTGATGTAGGCTGCCCTGGAAATGGGAAGAAGGGCACAGTATTAGTAGAGGACAACAACTGGAGTAACAGCAATGGTATGTATGAAACATAGTTAATAGTACCACTTGCAGACGCCTGCTAATGAGAATTTGTGGGTTGCACTGCAGATCCTGCAGTGGGAAAGAAAAGAGAAAGACAACACAGTCATGTATTTAGCCAAAACAATACTGACAGCATCACATATACAACACAGTAACTGAGGCTGCAGATACTCAAGTGATGGACATTGTGCTTGTTGACCAGATGGCCCTCTTTTGGAAAATAGTGAGATTAATATCATGTACTACATGTGTGCTGCACATTGATGGAAACTATAAATCTGTTGCAGTAGCATACCTGGTCTGTCTGTACTTGGACCTGCATGGCTTGGACCCCCACTGGATGTACATGTATTTTACAATGTTAGGGAAATAAAAATATGACAGTAGACAGCAGTGTAATGACATGAGACTGAGTCAATAACAGGTAGTGGTTACAGTAGCACAGTATGGAGACAATCACCCACCATTCCTTGATGTTGTCCAGAAGTAGATGGACCTATGAATATTAATGTAGACGACATTACACATTTTGGTTGCACTGTTCTGTCTGTATTGCAGTTGTACTAGTACATGTCATTAAAGAATACATGAATATGCATGCAACACCAATATGAAGTAATTTTCTCAATGCTCAGCCATGTCATGGAAAGAAAAACATACATGTTTGGCCTGAAACTCCAGCTTCTGTCACACCCCTGAGTATACATTGCTCCCCTCTTGATGTATGCCGGGAGGCTAGAATTATTGCAATGCCTTCACTGGGGGGGGTGGGGGAGTTAATGGTAGTCCACCACTGGTGGCATCCATCGATCTCACGTATCCTCTTAACCTGTTAGCTGCATGGAGAATCATATCTGAGCAGCAGCATCAACAGGCCTCAAACCTTGGTTCAAGGCTCCAGAGAGCACCCCTGCAATACCAGGCTACAACTCTTACCACACTTTTCGCCACCAAACCAGGACCGAAACACTAAAGGTGGAGGAGTGTCAATATTCACCAAAGATATTCACACCACCAGGCTAGTTGGCCAACACAATGTGTCTGAAATTCTCCAAGTGCAACTAACACTAGGTAAGACTGCAATCCAAATTGTAGCTTGCTACAGATCCCCACCATACCCCAAGATTCTCACTACACCTTTCTAAACATACTGGAAAATATTAAGATAGAACCAAACACCCTAATACTGGGTGATTTTAACTACCCTGCCATTAACTGGGAAAACTACTCATGTCCCAACACCTTTGCACAACGGTTCTTAGAATTCATAAATTCCAATGCCCTGGATCAACTAATCCATAGTCCCACCAGGGGCTCCAATATCCTAGACCTGGTCATTACCAACATGGGAAATCATTGCTCCATACTTATGGTCACCCCCTCGTTAGTCAGCTCTGACCATAAGCTAATCACCCTTAACATCCACATCCCACCCCCACCCCCCAGTAAAGAAACCACCATAAAAAACTTCTCCATAGCCAACTTCATGCTACTCAAGTCAGAAGTGACAAACTTCATGACACCCATGCAGACGGGAACTGAAAGTTCAACTGCTGAATCCTACACTAAGGCACTGTAACGAGCACATCCACTCATGCATGAATAGTGCCATCCCAAATAGAACCAAAATGCTCTCATCCAAAAAGGAAGCCAATCTGGTGGTCCCCTGCCATAAACAAACTTTACAACAAAAGGAAGAAACTTTTGCAGAAAAGAGGAAAATCCCAGGATGCAAAAAAACTCCCTTACTAGCCTCAGTAAGAAACTGAGATGCCTCATAAAATCCTCCAAAGCTAGTTACGAAAATAAAATTGCCAATGATTCCAAAGACAACCACAAAGCATTCTATAACTATGTCAAGAATCTAAATGGCAATGCTCAGATCTGCTCTGAGCTAAAACAGAATGGCATTAAATATACTGATCCGAAGGATATTGCCAATATCCTGGCAGATCGATTCAGTGCCAACTTCACCCCCCCTCTCACCCCCTAAATGGCCCATCTCAATACCAGAAAATTGCCAAATTCCAGTAATAACGGCCACACAGGTACAAAAGGCACTCTCTAAAGCCAAGAATACAGCATCCATGGGACCAGATGACATCCCTGGCTGTGTACTACATGAACTACAATATGAACTGGAACCTCACCTAAGTGTCATGTTTAATCATAGCCTCACCTCAGGTTTCGTGCCCACTGAGTGGTGCAGAGCTACAGTTATCCCAATCCACAAGGGGGGATCCACCTTGAATCCCGGAAACTACCATCCCATCAGTCTGACAAGCCTTATCTGCAAGGCCATGGAGCGTATTATCATGGAACTTATAAACAAAGACATTGGCAACCTTCAAACACTGGACCCCACCCAGTTTGGGTTTGTGAAGGGCCGATCTTGTCTCCTGAACCTGATTGACTTCTTTGAATCAGTCTCCAGAGCCATGGACAAGGGTAAGGTGGTCCACACAGCCTATCTAGACCTTGCCAAGGCCTTTGACACCATCCCCCACTCTGGAATCATAGATAAACTTACTAAGTTGGGCATTAATCCCTATGTCACCCAATGGGTTGCTAAATGGCTTACTGATAGAACCCACACTTTAAAAGTAGCCGACTCCAAATCCAGCTCCAGACAGGTGAAAAGTGGAGTACCTCAGGGTTCAGTCCTGGGGCCGCTCTTGTTTGACATCTACTTCTCTGAAGTACAGGTCAACACTAAGGGACTCTGGCTAACAAAGTTTGCAGATGACTGCAAACTGGGAGCCATTATTGAATCCCCAAATGATGTGGATACTCTACAAAAGGGCCTTACAGAAACAGATGCTTGATGCCAGAGCCATGGGCTCAAGCTCAATGCCAAGAAATGTATTGTTATCCCTTTTGGGAAAAAACATGTATCCATGAATTACCATATAGGGGGCAGTACACTAAACACAGAAAGTGTGATAAGAGACTTAGGGACACAGGTGGACAGTGGTCTCACCTTCGATAACCACATCACCACAACAGTCAGAAAATCCTTCTATATGGCACACCTCATCACGAAGAGCTTTTCATCCAGAAAAAAGGAGGTCATTGTCCCACTGTACTCATCCCTCATTAGACCCATTATAGAATACAACGCCCTATTTGGTATGTACATCTCAAGACATCTGCAACAACTGGAAAGGCCTCAGAAATACCTCACTAAAGGAATCACAGGCCTAAAGTAGATGCCGTACGCTGACTGCCTTAAAAAACTCCAGCTATACTCTGTCGCATATCGTCTACTCAGAGGCGATCTCTGCTTAACATACAAGGCCATGTCAAACCCAGAGCTGTTGGACATGCTACACTTAAAGAAATCCCAATCCCTCAGAGCTACACGCTCCAGGGATCTAAACCTTGTCATCACAATAAACAAATCATGCTGGAGGGATAGGTTCCTGACCCAGAGACTCCCCAGACTCTGGAATAGATTGCCCATACATGTAAAGCAGAGTGCCTCTTTGGACCTCTTCAAGAGGAACCTTGACGATTGGATGGGAGAAAGGAAATTCACCCCAGGGATCACATCAGTCGCCCTGCTAGACAGGGGTCCAGGAAAGTAAATAATGTGGGAAGAAATAGCCAGGGAATTGTTATGGCTAGGCTTGTATAGGCCCTAGGGCTGATAGCCTAGTACCAACCTATGAACCTATATAGGGTGTGACCACAAGTGCAGGCCCAGGCAACATGACAGTCATGACTAGCCACACATACATTAGTACACATATTAAACATTGATGTTCAGGTGTTGCCCCACCACAGCAGCACAGATTGCAGGTAATGGCAATTACCTACTAGATGTAAACACCAAGTATCAACATAACAACACAATCATAACATACAACATTATGAACATATACAAATCTGTAACAACAGGGCTCATCAACTCAGGGCACAACTGACACAGGTATGCATACAGATTCAGACTGCTGTATCATTGCATGGCAAACAATAAGGGACATACATCAATTCAATGCATACCTATCGCTACACTATAGTAAGATAAAAAAGAGAAACCACACAGGACATAATGCGGAACTTTTAATATCACAATCCACATAAAGCACAGTAAACTATGGATAAAGCAACGCAATATGTGGAGTCAGCTATATTTATTAAACTGTTGAACTCTGTTTGAAGCAGTTTAGGGTGACCATGCTGATGGCTCACAATACAGTCTGCTCTACTCCCTCCCATGTACAGAAACACTTGGCCCAGGTTGCTCCACAGAGCAGAGTGATGGGGTGACAACAGCATGTTGAGTTGAGGGAGCATGTCAGTGATATGACTGCAATGATTATGACTGGCGGGACCACAGCAGATGGACCAGCAGTAGAAGTGTGTGGTCATTGGAGCACAAACAATGATGCTCGATATGCAAGGTTAGTTCTGCTAAGTGGTAGCTTGCCTCTCTCATAATGCAATTAGCTAAGCACAGTCAGGGCACGAATAAACCCTGCTTGTACTATAGCACTGCCACTGACTGTGCCACAGCTAGTGTATTATCATTTTCAGCAGCCAGTGCTGCCATTACCTCATGTCGGCATTTCTGACTTTCATGCAGCTAGTATGCAACATGATCTGTGGCACAGGCAAGTGCACAGATGCCATATCCATGACATTGCTGGGAATATTCATTTGCCTGTAGGAGTAGGTGTGCACCGTCTGATACCTGGTCATGCACACCATCTGTAAGCCTACATCTACTGTGATGGCCAGTATCAATGTGTTGTGGGAAACTGTCAACATCAGCAAAAGTCTCAGGTTCGGTATGTTGTTCAACAGCCTCATCCTGTTCACTAACCAATGTCCTCTCATTCTCAGAATGGCCAGATAAGTTTCCCTCCACATCTGAAGCTATAGCTGCATCAACATCACTGTCATCATCTTGGCCAGACTGTATCATCACATCAGTGTCCTGCGTGCCAGTGGCCATGCTACTATACGGAGACACATCAGATTCCACATCATGATCACTGGACAGGCTAATGGATACAGTTAGTTGATGTGTTATAAGAACAGACAGATGACACAGATCAGGACATATGAAACCTATATCTCACTGCAATGTTACACATAATAATGACTTTACATGAGGTCTTGTTTATGTATGGTTTACAAAATCTACATAACAGGGAGTATACATTTAGGATACACAAGCAACATACAGGACACATGTGATGAATACAAACAAAACCCTCACCTGATAACTCCTCCTGGGAAGATAGTGCTGTTGATGAGGGATGAACTTTGACTATTGTAGGGGAAAAAATCAGCATTAATAATCATATCAGTGCCACCATTAAGCATTGGAAAACAGTTGAAACATACAGAACACTTTACATAGACATACCACTCGTTTGTTCATTTGATGAGGTTGATGCAGGCTGCCCCAGGAATGGGAGTAAGGGCACAGTATTAGTAGAGGACAACAACTGGAGTAACAGCAATGGTATGTATGAAACATAGTTAATAGTGCCACTTGCAGACGCCTGCTAATGAGAATCTGTAGGTTGTACTGCAGATCCTGCAGTGGGAAAGAAAAGAGAAAGACAACACAGTCATGTATTTAGCCAAAACAATACTGACAGCATCACATATACAACACAGTAACTGAGGCTGCAGATACTCAAGTGATGGACATTGTGCTTGTTGGCCAGATGGCCCTCTTTTGGAAAATAGTGAGATTAATATCATGTACTACATGTGTGCTGCACATTGATGGAAACTATAAATCTGTTGCAGTAGCATACCTGGTCTGTCTGTATTTGGACCTGCATGGCTTGGACCCCCACTGGATGTACATGTATTGTACAATGTTAGGGAAATAAAAATATGACAGTAGACAGCAGTGTAATGACATGAGACTGAGTCAATAACAGGTAGTGGTCACAGTAACACAGTATGGAGTCAAGCACCCACCATTCCTTGATGTTGTCCAGAAGTAGATGGACCTGTGAATATTAATGTAGATGGCATTACACATTTTGGTTGCATTGTTCTGTCTGTATTGCAGTTGTACTAGTACATGTCATTAAACAGTACATGAATATGCATGCAACACCAATATGAAGTAATTTTCTCAATGCTCAGCCATGTCATGGAAAGAAAAACACACATGTTTGGCCTGAAACTCCAGCTTCTGTCACACCCCTGAGTATACCTTGCTCCCCTCTTGATGTATGCAGGGAGGCTAGAATTATTGCAATGTCTTCACTGGGGAGGGGGGGGGTTAATGGTAGTCCACCACTGGTGGCATCCATCAATCTCACGTATCCTCTTAACCTGTTAGCTGCATGGAGAATCATATCTGAGCAGCAGCATCAACAGGTCTCATGGGACCTGTTGTGACCTCCAGTTGCATTAATCATGTTGGTGAGGTCAGTCCATACTTCATTTCTCCAAACTGTATTCCCTGCATAGGCAAGAAGTCTCCGTCCATGTTGTCAAAGAGCATCTAGTATGATGCTACTTCCTGTGGGGAGAAATTATCAAAAGTCACATACAAAAAGGCCAGCACTCAAGTGAGAGGTGTATACAGACGTTTATTAAGCCCAAAAAACAGACTGGTTTCGGCCATAAGCCTTTTTCAATGCCTAACACTAAAATGTATACTCAATCACATATATATAGAAAAAATCATGATCAGCAGCTTGATACCATGCAATCACTTGCCAGCTATTATAAATGTTCATTCAGCTCAGGGGAAAAAAGACCCCCCAATCTAAAAATCCAAGATTTTTCTTTTTTATTTGAAATGTTGTGCCAACCCACTTTGAAATTCCTATTGCCAAAAACTTTGTCTATGACAATGAATTTAAATTGTGCAGTTGGATGTTTTATAGTATGCTTATACAAAGCATTAGTTGAACATTTAGTTCGAATGCTACTAAGGTATTCAGAAATATGTAATCTAATAGGTCTGGAAGTCTGACCTACATAAAATGCTGAGCACGTACACATAACTAAATAAACCACCCAATCTGTACTACAGTTTGCCAATGTATTAATACTGAATATGAGAGATGTATTTTTACTGGTAAATTTCTTTGTTTTACATATGTGCCCACAAAATGAACAATGGCCACACGGAAAGCATCCCATCAATATTCCACTATCCAAAGTGCCCAGAGTGATGTTGGTAGATGATGTCTTGTATTTGTGATGGTTAACATATCCTCCTAGGGTTTTGCCTCTCCTGAAGAAAAAAACACGTTGGACCCCAAAGATTACTAAGCTGCTCATCAGCTAATACGGTGCCCCAATATTGTTGGATAAGATCCATAAAATGAAAACAGTTACGCCTATAACTAGTGGTCAGTCTAATGATGTTATTTGTTTTGCTTTTCTCCGATTGACATTTCATTAGGTCAGCTCTACCTACAGATTGTACCTCCCTACTGGTCTGAAGAATGTGAGACTTGGTATAACCTCATTCACCAAATCAATCTATTAGTTCATCCTGTTGCGATAAGAACCCCTCATTGCTAGAACAAAGTCTACGAACCCTCATAAACTGTGATTTTGGGATATTTTGAATGATGTGTTTTGGATGACAGCTGGAGGCATAAAGTAAAGTATTAGAGTTGAATAGTTTCCTATAGACAAATTTTCCAATGTACCATCCTGTTTTGGTCTCAACTGGACATTTAAAAACAAAATGCTTTCAATATCGTAATGTATTGTAAATTGTATGACCCACTTATTTTTGTTAAGATACTGAACAAATTCTGGTAAATATTCAGCATCTGACATCCAAGCCATCCAGCAGTCATCCAGAAATCTCAGCCAAATATCTATTTCACCAAAAAACAAATTGTGGCCAACATCATAGATGATTTCTTGTTCTAGATACCCCATAAACAGGTCGGCATAAACTGGGGCAAATGATACACCCATAGCCATACCTTTAAGTTGTAAAAATCAACTGGCATTGAAATAGAAAACATTCTTGGTAAGAACATGTTCCATTAAACAAAGGAGGAAGCTACTGAAACCAGTATTCCAAAGTGGCCAAACCCGCCCAATGGGGAATACTCATATATAAAGAGGTAACATCTAAGGTGCATGTGATCCACCCAGGTTCCAATTGCATATCAGACACAATATTAAGAAATTCTGTAGTGTCCTGGATATGAGCCCTAACCCCTTTTAGTAATGGCTGTAAATACGTTGCCAAAAATGCTGATAATGATTCTGTCAAGGAACCATTACCAGATACAATGGGCCTACCTGGTGATTGTGTAGGGTTCTTATGAATTTTTGGGAGCAAATACAGATATTGTGGTAAAGGGTCATGGACCGTCAAATGATGAAAAGTTTTTTGGCTAATAATACCTTCACTCACTACCAAGCGAAAAAAATCATCAATCTCCCATTTAAATCTGGATGCTGGATCAATTGACATGGCCTTATAAAACCGACCATCCTTTAACTGTCTCTCAGCCTCAGCCAAATGCATAGACCAGTCCATGCCCACTACTGTCCCACCTTTATCTCCAGCAGTAATAACTATGTTCTTATTCTTCCTTAAATTTTCCAAGTCTTCAATTTCTATTGCTGTCAGATTACTAGAAAAAGATTGTGTATGTGATTCTGAACCAAAATGTAAATCTTTGAGAACACATTTTTGGAAGATGTCAACATGTTTGTTCATGGGGGAACAAAGGTAGATCTTTGAAATCTAAAGGTAGGCTGAGAAAAAGATGTCTGTTCAATGTTATCAAAATATGATCTGAGGTTTAACAATCTACAAAAAGAAACTAAGTCATCCACAAAAGTATCCTCAGACACCACATAACCAAGAACAAAATTCAAGCCTTTATTCAATACCTGGAGTTCCACATCAGATAGAGTTACAGTAGAAATGTTGTGTACATTATTTAAATTGACTTTTGAGGCCTCAGAAGATGTAATAGATTTTCCAGTGTGACATCCTGACCTGTGCTTCCTACTGCCCCTTCTTCTAAACCTAAAGGGTTAGGACAATTGTTCCTGTCTTGACTCAAAATTTATAAGAATTAGATTTTTTTGTATGTTGGTGACCCCTGTTGGTACTCAGTTTCGGTATCTGTGAATGAGGAAGAATCTTCCCCAGAGGTATCATTAACCGAGTGTTTCAATATAGATTTTTTTTCCTTTTTCTCTTTTGGCCAGTTTTATTAGATTCTTATTTGGAGAATTTCACACTTTTAAACTGTTCAAATGGTCTGCCTTGACTATAGTCTCTTACATTCCCTATTAAATGTGCAAATCTTTCTATCCTTAAGTTCCATTTCAAATTCTAGTAAATCAGAACTTAATTTTTGAAAACAAGATTTATATATCGGATGGCCATCAAATTGTTTTGCTTGTTTGCATACCTCAGTAACTTCTGATATGCATTTGTTTATCCTGCATTCATAAAAAGAATGTAAGGTATCCACAGACTGCATAGATGATTGTTGTATCTCAGACCATGCAGCTAATAAAATATCATTGGCCTGACCTACCAATGGCTTAATGTGAACACGTAAACCCCTCGGGGAAATCCGCTTAAGTTTGTAAGCCTTAAATAATTTTAAGTGCCAAACACTGGATCTTAAATTTTTCATACATTTAAAAAGTTTACCAAATATTTGGGTACAATGAACATCCTGATTGGATTCTTTACTGGGTATGTCTCCTGAGCTGGGATCCACCCCAAAATCCCAGATGTCATACTTGTCCGCCGACAACCCCTGCAAAATAGTCATAAGATCCATTTCAAAAAAATTGTTTGCCAAATAATTAAAAATCTACAATTTGTATGAAAAGAACTATACTAATAGTGGCTATAGTCATACTTACAACTTCCAAATATTAGCAATCTATATAGAGACCATGACTATAATATGACCTACATAATGGTCATCGGTCCAAGAATATTAAGTTATTGCCACAATCTCACAATGTACATACAATACAGAAAGATCTAAATAACTAGCAATAATATAGTCCCTCAATGGGTAGCATAAATACCAGATACGAACAGATCAAGTATAGCGTATATCCCTAAGATGATATAACAGAAATTATAATTAGTCCACAGGGCACAAAAAATAAATTGTAGTTGTCACATTATAGCAAAATAGCTTGAATGTAGCAAAAGGCAAAATAGTTTATAACTTAACCATTTCACCAAGCTATTTCTAGTCCTTAAAAATAATCCAATGTATATAAATAAATCTTGTAGTATGGATGTATCATTACAGATTTAACAGTCAAGACTTAAAATGAATATGAAACTTTTATCCATTTGACCGTTAATTAACACCTCCAAAGGACCACATGCTAGATGTACCAAAGTTCGATGAAAATAACTCCATCCAAAAAAAAAAAACAAAAATCATTGAACAATACCCCAAACAAATATACCGCATGACAATGATGCAAATCAGTTCAACTAGTCCACCAATTAGGCACTTGATACTTCACAGTGAATTCTTTGTTAACTGAAGATGAAATATCATTAGGCGAAACTGCAATTCTTTAACTAGGGTAATCAAAAATGTTTTTATAAAAAGAAACAAATCTTACCCCTTGTCCACCATTCGAATAGTTACTAATCAACTATATTTGAACATTACAGCACTCTATATGTTCAATAAATTTGTTAAACTGCCACAAGTTCACCCATTCTTTACATAAGTGAAAAAACACCTGATGGCAATGTTTGTCTTATTCGCCATTAGAAATAGTCCTGATGAACTGTAGTTAACCGTTTCAACAATCTGTGTATTCCCAAAGAACAATGAGGTAGTCCAAAATGAAAAAAAGCTAACAGCAATATTCACCTTCTATGCCATTTAAAAAAGTACAGATGAACTATAAGTGAGTGTTCCAAAACTTTGTATATTCCTAGAGGACTATGAAACGGTCTTAAATCCAACAAGTCCCTTCCAGTGCAAAATCCAAGTGACAATAATGTCCCGAAACCACAACCACATACATCATGTGATAGTAGGCCAAGAACAGATAAAACCATCCAAATGCTGATGAAAACGGCTCACATAAAATATACGTTGATCAAGCAATAAATGCACAACAAAAAACTGGAGCACTGATCTGTTGGATCCTATATAAGGATATAACCAACCAACCATAGATCCTGCCGACTGGAGGATCCAAAATACCAAAATCTCTCACAACAGGAGCCAACAGCGGACAGAGAAAATCAAAAAGGCAACAGCAAAGCTTCCACTTGTACATCAGGTGCAACAGCCCAACCGACAGCAAAAGTCACATACAAAAAGGCCAGCGCTCAAGTGAGAGATGTATACAGACGTTTATTAAGCCTAAAAAACAGACCGGTTTCGGCCATAAGCCTTTTTCAATGCATAACACTAAAATGTATACTCAATCACATACATGATGGTTGGCCATCTGAAAGACATTGATATGCACATGATCGTATTCCTGTGGGAGCCCAGTTATGCAGATGATTATGTGGACAGTGTATGACATCATAAAGAGTATGCATTCCTGTACAGTGCAAAAGTCTATAAAACACTGTCTGAGACAAATCCTAATGTGACATATAAAAAGTTGCTTGCATACATAAGAGCTATAAAATCAACATAACTGCAATTTCTTGAGAGGCTGTGTGTGGGATTAAAACCCCTTACACTACATAGTCATTGAATGCAGGTCCAAAGACAACACCATCATGCCACATAGGCAGCATGCATTTCATATTAAATTACTACACAAACTAAAAATCGGTCAGCTTACAGAAAGCATTGGAAAACCTCAGGATCTGTAGGCAAACCACAGACAATATGGATCCTTTGTATATTGAGATAGTAGTTATAAGACTTTTGCTAAGAACCATCAATGAATAAATATCTGTAACAGCAAAAGAACTTAGTATTAAGACTTTTGTTAAGAAACATCATTGAAGAAATATCTTTAACAGCAAAACATTGTATATAAGAATACTGTCAGAATCTGTTGGTTTCCTTACTTAAACCACAGAGTTAGGGAATTATCAGTAAGAAATATGGATGATCCGTAAATCTGTCTTTATGTACTGTTCACATCTGCAATGTACTGTATATCTGTCTTTAAAACTTCATATGTGAATGAAATCAGTTAATGAAAATGGCAACACCTGTATGCATAAAGGTCAATCAAACATCAGTCCAGTAACTTGCAGCAATTTCTGTTAAAGCACATATTTTCAATAACAATAAATCTAAACAGGTAACTTTGAGAATAAGTAACTTTAATAGATGTAATATTCCCCAAAAAAGAAATGCTAGCAGGTGCAAATTTACCTCTGACACGGAATCACTGAAAGTATGAGCACTTAATGGGTACCCATCTTTAAGTACCATTTGCGCCATACATAAATTAGCTCATCAGGTTAAATAAATTGATGTGGCAACTGATTTTCGTATAAGTATGGGTTAGATTACCATGCTGTTTATTTAATAATGTTTATAATATAAGTAATTATTAACATTAGAGATGTATGTTTGTTTTCTAACATATAACAACATAATTTCATAAATCCACTGTCCTCATGCATCACTGATAACTAGAGCATCTATGCCACTGATGAATATACATTTCTTAGTTACTCATTATAGTATGACAGTATCTCCTATAATGCTCTGTGGTATGCATGCAGGTGGCACATGGACATATACAGGTAAACAAGCTGCACATATCTGTGCTGGTAGTGCCCTGATTCTGAAAATCCATAGTATCTATTCTAATAGGAACATTTATAGTGGTTATGGTGCTCTCCCTGGATTATGTCTGTGCAGATTTGCTATATAAGATATGCATTGTGGCTACTAATGTGGGAGGTCTCCCTGGGAGACACACTAAAGTTTGACTACTCCCAAAACCTGCATTGTCTCCACCTAATATGATACCCACTCATTCATTTACTCCATTATAATATGGTAAGAATGAGTCATCATCCATGAGGCTTGTAGTAAACAATGGCTGTTCTTCAGCTGCAGACCTCTAAGGCCCTTTGCTGTATGTTTTTGTGAGAATCACAACATTGTGTCATTTACATGCTTCTGACATTGCTGTGCATTGTGATTCCTCTCTGCCAGGGTATTGAAATAACAGACCAATGTATCCCACACATGATCTCATAGACTAGAGAATTAATAGCATCCATTTTCCTCAACTGATGTCACCCATGGATCATCACTGCTCTGACCTGTCACTTGCATTGTGTATTTTGTAGAAAACCTCAACCACAGCCATGTGACATGCAGAATAACAGAGGTTAAGAACATCCATTCTTCACATACTGATACCAACTCCTGGATATCCATGAATAATACAGGCCCAAGCACTGCTGTTTAAGATACTAACCACCTTCTCTAGCATCACCAGCGCTAGACTCCATATGATCATTTATTCTACCCCTTAGCATATCAATAGGAGTATTATACTGAGATCATCAAACAGAAATGGAATGAGTATGTTGACTCACCTGTAAGACATGGGGATGATCAGAGTACTTGTTGGAATTCTGTGGACTACAAGTGCAGTCCTGGGAACAGTAGAAGTGAAAATATAAAAGTGGGAGATTATAGCCATGTCTGAATTTGTAGTATTGGGGAATGCCCTCCATTCCTATGTATAACAATATTGTAGTCGGCAAATACAAGTGGTAGAAGGATGAGGCTGTGGACCATACTGAGGGTACAGGGGATGGAATCACAAAAAAGAAATGTTTTAAAGTTATAGCAAAAAAAATGGAATTTGCATCTTTTGCTTGAGTTTACAAGACTTTTTTTCAGTGTCAGTAATCCCAGGATCAGGTCATGTACTTCTGATAGTGGGGAGACTGTCATACATACCATGGTTTAGCTGTTTCTGAGATCCCTGATTGCATTGTACTGCTTACATTATTTCTCCATTGTAAATAGGTACAGTGTGTCACATATCAGACATAGTTCCCCAATGTAATATCCATCTGGGTTGTGGCTCCAAGTTAATGCCAAATACAGCCCACTCATTTCCCTTAAGTGTGCAAGGTAGGCATGTCCAGGCCGTTTATAGGCAGGCCTGTGATCGTGCTATTCTTGCTACAAATTATGCAGCAGATAAATGAATCTAACCTGCCCTAATTCATATATACCCTGTATTCTTTACTCTGTGGAATATCTATGGCCCCAGCACTATCAGCAGTCCTCCAGTCCTGTGGAATACATTCATAGTGGATCTCTATTCCTTGCGATCTCTAAGAAGATGATATACCCCTAAATACCACAAAGGATAAATAATTAAACCAAAAATCGCCAGACAAACTGTTAAAAGACAAAAAATGCAAAGAAAGCACCCACACAATGTCCAATATCCCGCGACTATGATGTATCCAATAAATGAAGGTTTTCACAAATGCAGCAGCTCTGGTTTAAAACGTTAGAACTTTAATTTATACACAAGCACTTTCGGAAGGCTTTGTATCCTTCCTTCCTCAGACAAAACACTCCATTGCAAATCATCTCTCCCTTAAATAAGGTCATAATTAATAAGTTAATGACATCACAAATAAGATCCATCTTAAAATAATCTTAAAGAAACATTGTATGTTAACTATAAAGTGCATTAGTATAATTTATATAACAATCAAAAAAATCAAAAAATTCTCGATAACCTATGTTTTCTAAACTATTAATTTTACACTATGTTAAAAACATTAAATATGTTAAATATGCATTTTTACAACCCTACTAAACATATTAAACTAAAGCTTTTAGCATAATACTGGTAAATCAACCTGTATATTCAAATCATTCTAAGTTATATTATACATAGTTAAAAACCTACGATGATCTGGATTTCGATATTAAAAAAGGAGAACCTAATGACAAATTTCATTCAGATTCTAATCCCAAGAAGTGGGTCTTCGTACATAATTAATTATGAGGTGTTAGTGTCCAAACAATATTTATGCTCAGGCGTATAATAGGTATGTACAAGTATAACACTAGTAATAGAGCTAAAATGTTGTTTGTCCATTCAATTATGACCTATAAAAGTATGTTTATTTTGAATCTATTATGCTTCTAAGTTATATGCTTAGATATATATAAAAAATACATATATATTAATGTATTATAATATAAATCTAATAAAAAATTGAATTAGAATTATATATCTAAATCTACTATCCAAACATTAAAAACCGAAGTTTTGTATACTAATTATGTACTCTGAATTTATTATACAGCTTCTAAAAATTATTAAAATTATTAAAATTGTTGAATTCATTTTTAAAACACCAATTCTCTTAGGAAATTATGCCTATTTGATATAACCATTAATGGCTTATATATATGGCTATAATATAATATAATATTAACAACTGTATGTTTGTGTACTAATACTAATATAGTTTCTCCTTAATTTTATTATTGTAACTGCTACCTCCTTAATGCCAAGTGTTTTAATATACAAGTCAAGGAAATAGATTCATTTAAACCTGGATTAATGTGTGCTCCCATTCTTATCTGCCAAAACAGTTCCTCTTTTTCTAACAAAATTTGCCAAGGGCCTGACCTAGAATCATCTTTAATTTGTTTTAATACTGCAAAATTAAAGGTATGATCAGGATATTCCATGATGTGACAAGCTAATGCATTATTTACATCCTTCCTGGTTATTGCATATGAATGTTCGTATATTCGCTTTCGCAAGGCCCTCTCGGTCTTTCCTATATAGAAAGCCGGGCACTTGTTGCAGTTAGCTACATAAACCACCGCTTTAGAAGCACAACTAAAATTTCCAAGAATCTTGTATTTTTGTCTATTTATGAAGGCATTGTCCCCTTCTTGTATAGATTTACACTGGTGGCAGGACCCACATTTAGTCATCCCTTTTGTCCTATGGAAACCAGTTTTCTTATTCCTTTCTAATAAGGATTTTAAACTGAATCCTTTTCTATAAGTTATACCTGGTGAAGATCCAAAAAGTTGAAATAAGTGTTTATCTTCTACGATAATAGACCATTTTTTTTGTAGGATGTTTCTTATGAAACTATGGTCAACTGAAAACGTACATAAAAATCTAATACACGTGTTCATAATTTTAATGTTATTGCCCTCAGTCATGATATCATCTTGGGTTAATACAGAATCTAATGCCTGTTTACTTAAAATGGGTTTAAAATGTCCTGATTGCCTCTTGAACATCACTTCATTTTTAACTTCTAGTATCAGAGGCCCAGGGTAACCTCTATTTATAAACATGTTACTCAAATTATTACATTCGTCCATAAAGTCTTCCTCTTTGGTAGTCATGCGAGCTGCCCTTACCATCTGTCCTTTGACAACTGCTCTTTTTTGATGGTAAGGGAAGGGGACAAATTAAATATGATTCTAGGTCAGGCCCTTGGCAAATTTTGTTAGAAAAAGAGGAACTGTTTTGGCAGATAAGAACGGGAGCACACATTAATCCAGGTTTAAATGAATCTATTTCCTTGACTTGTATATTAAAACACTTGGCATTAAGGAGGTAGCAGTTACAATAATAAAATTAAGGAGAAACTATATTAGTATTAGTACACAAACATACAGTTGTTAATATTATATTATATTATAGCCATATATATAAGCCATTAATGGTTATATCAAATAGGCATAATTTCCTAAGAGAATTGGTGTTTTAAAAATGAATTCAACAATTTTTAATAATTTTTAACAATTTTTAGAAGCTGAATAATAAATTCAGAGTACATAATTAGTATACAAAACTTCGGTTTTTAATGTTTGGATAGTAGATTTAGATATATAATTCTAATTCAATTTTTTATTAGATTTATATTATAATACATTAATATATATGTATTTTTTATATATATCTAAGCATATAACTTAGAAGCATAATAGATTCAAAATAAACATACTTTTATAGGTCATAATTAAATGGACAAACAACATTTTAGCTCTATTACTAGCGTTATACTTGTACATACCTATTATACGCCTGAGCATAAATATTGTTTGGACACTAACACCTCATAATTAATTATGTATGAAGACCCACTTCTTGGGATTAGAATCTGAATGAAATTTGTCATTAGGTTCTCCTTTTTTAATATCGAAATCCAGATCATCGTAGGTTTTTAACTATGTATAATATAACTTAGAATGATTTGAATATACAGGTTGATTTACCAGTATTATGTTAAAAGTTTTAGTTTAATATGTTTAGTAGGGTTGTAAAAATGCATATTTAACATATTTAATGTTTTTAACATAGTGTAAAATTAATAGTTTAGAAAACATAGGTTATCGAGAATTTTTTGATTTTTCTGATTGTTATATAAATTATACTAATGCACTTTATAGTTAACATATAATGTTTCTTTAAGATTATTTTAAGATGGATCCTACTTGTGATGTCATTAATTAATTAATTATGACCTTATTTAAGGGAGAGATGATTTGCAATGGAGTGTTTTTTCTGAGGAAGGAAGGATACAAAGCCTTCCAAAAGTGCTTGTGTATAAATTAAAGTTCTAACGTTTTAAACCAGAGCTGCTGCATTTGTGAAAACCTTCATTTATTGGATACATCGTAGTCGCGGGATATCGGACATTGTGTGGGTGCTTTCTTTGCATTTTTTGTCTTTCCACAAAGGAAAATGACATACTCTGGGAATATATCTCTTGTTGTCCACTTAAATAACCCTGCTACTAGGATACAGGCTGTTGCTGCAATCATGATGACTAGAGCGATAAAGCAGTCACACAGTCTAATTATTATGAAGCCTACTTGACAAATATCGCATATTGCATTCAGGATAGCATTACCCATGCCTTACCAGCAGATGCACAAGCCAGTTTAAGTGAAGTCCATTTGTCACCTGTTCTATATCGTGCTTAGCCTTTGATCATTTAGTGCAGCTGGGATACATGTGGCACAGAACTTTTGGCACTAACATGGCTTGGTTACAAATGCAGTACTTGCAACAAGTGTGTGTGTCTCCTGTTAATTGTCAGAGTATATAGAATTTGTTTAGCATCATTAATACACATATTGCAGTACCTGCAATAAATTTATTAAGTACAAGATTTGAATTTGCCTTAATAATTGAAACTATTCAGATGCTTTATCAGTGCGGTACAACACGGTGTAAAATATGGTGATGACCTGATTTATATAGGTCTGTTCCTCATAAGCAGACCTCTGCTCTTAGATTTTCTAACTACAATGACTTAACTGAAGCATAAATGCATGCAGAAGTATATTTAGATTTTAGGACTCTCTTGTTACATTGCTATTAACACAGCTTTAAGCCACTCTGCAGAGTTTTTCACTGTTATTTTAACTTTTGTGGCTTCTATTGTACATTTCTTAGTTTCTCCATATTAACAATTCTATGCTTCTTTTACCGTTTCATATTAAAATGGGTTTTCTTTCTCCTTATAGTATCATGTTGCAGAAATTATATTTTATGGTGAGTTCATTTTCTCACCCCGGACTATATTTATTTATTTGCAGTTTGTTTTCCAGGATAGTCCATTGGGCTGCAGGGAGCCCGTTTTCAATGGAGTCTTGGGGAGAAAAGCTCCAGAAAAAATACAGATACATAGGGAGCAAGCACAAAATCCATAGTAGTACATAATAAAGCCAAGTGCAAATACTTATCGTGTACACATATACATTTTTCAAAGTGTTAACATAATGCAAAAAAGGAAAATATATACAATTCAGAAAAAAACATTATTCAACAAAAATCATTCAGTTGGAAATACAATTTTTTTTTTGAGATTGTGGTGGAAGATATTTCAGTTGTAGGTAAATAACATCACAGGAGGACAACATAACATATGACATCAAATGAGTATGTATTAGCTAATGAGATAAAATGGGAAGCATAATCCATTTTTTTTCCTTTTCACTGAAAATAATGTATGGCGTAAACATTGCAGGATTTACTGTTAACATGCAGCTGACTATACTATTTCTAAGGATGTGTATGTTAGGTGTGAACTCTTAACAGACCAAAAAGTGGTACAATGTAGCTTTCAAAAATCAAAATTACCTTACTCATAAAAGGATGAGTAGATTAAAGTACAAAACTTAGTTAACTTATCATATTATCCATATCTATGCAATATCTCAAAGATTGCATGCAATAATAAGGTGTTCTTTAATGACATCAGAATTGTGAAAGTGAAGCACTGAAAATTTAACATGTTTTTAAAAACAGTGACAATGTCTCTTGCAGGAAAAAAAACACTGTGCACACTTTACAATAAGCAAAGTCATGCTTCAGTTTGCTCTAGAGACATAGGGAGACATTTGTCATATAACTGTGATGTCCACATTCATTCAGATACATACCATAGAGAAAGTAATAGGTGGCAAATACAGATATCGAGTCAGTTATACATGTGTTCATTTTGCTTACCCACATCTCAGCAACAAACCAAAGCAGGAAGAACCATGTGACACCCAACATATTGGTTGGACTTATAAGAACTAACTCTTAAAGTGGTACTCAGATTTATATATTATATCTCTTCCCTTGAGCTACAGAAACTTGATATAAAACACAGACATCAATGTGGAGCCTTCCCTCACTTCCAGAAGTTATGTAGCCCCTCAGGCAGCCCCATCCTCCTTTCTTAAGTAGATAGCCCCAGGTAAGTCCTTATTCTTCTACAGAGATTCATAGGAATTAAAACAAACTCATAGGAAATACAGGGCAACTAAGTCTTGGCACCATTATGCCTTACCAATATCTACCCTTTGACTATACCTGTCTTTTCAAGGAGGGCTAGGCCAGCCAAGTCAGGAGTGAATTTGTGAATACCCATCCAATCATCCAGTTCCCATTTAAAAGAAGATAGTTTATCACACTGCTTGGTTTCCCCCTGGAATCTATTCTAGAAGTGGTGAAGGCAGTTTATAATGAATCTGTTGCTACAGTGTTTTGTTTATTTGCTGATGAAAAGTTAAGTCCCTTGTTTCTGGTAATTGTAGGACTGCATAATTCATGTAGATACAAGGCATCCAGGACAACTGAGTCCCTAATAGATCAGAAGGCAAGGCACAGATATACCATCAAAAATCTATAAAATTCTGAATAGATCTTTTTGAAGTCTTTCTAGCTGTTCACTATGTCTAGTGTGGTACATCCTAAATTGGGCCTTGTATTCAATAACTGGCCTAGTCAATACTATGTATAAGGGACAATGACCTGTTTGGATCTGAATGATATTCCTTTGGAAATTAGCTATGTTAAGCAGAAGGACTTTCTGACTACTGTAATTGCATGATGATCAATGAAAAGGGAGAAAAGTACTCAAGTTCCAAAGACTTTAAATCTATTCTAATTATTGAGTGGGGTAGTATCTATGTTATATGCTGGGGAAAGGGTTCTTTACCAAATTTGGCAATATTGCTCTTATAGAACTTAATTTGAGCTCATTTTAGTATAACAGGTATTTACAAGTACAAGTTCTTGCTGAAGGGCTTTGGCATCAGAGGGTACCTGACAATAACTCCCAGTTTACAGTCATCTGCAGCTTTGGTTAGTCAGAGGAATTGCTTTATGGTCTAGAGGTCAGAGAAGTAAATACTGAACAAAAGAGGTCTCAGAACAGAGTACTGTGGACACCACTGGTCACCTTCATATTCTCTAATAAAGCACCTGCTACGAGCACTGTATGGGTTCTGTCTTTTATTCAATGTGCAAGCCATCTTACTACATTGGCATCTATTAGTAATGCATTATGCTTTGCTAACTGGGCTAACATAGGTGATGGTGTCAAATGCCTTGGTCAGGACAAGGTATGCTCTCTGGATAGCATGACTGTAGTCAATAACCTGTTTTACCTTTTTGAATACTTTAACCAGATTCATCAGACAGATTCTACTCTTGACAAAGACAAACTGTTATGAGTCTAGGCTGATGAGATTTTTAGTGTCGTAGTTTATCAGGTCATTTATAAATATGTTCCATTTTCCTGGAAATAAGACTTGTCAGACTGATGGGCCTATAATTCCCTGGGGCAGTGGTTGGGCCATCATTGTGGAGTGGCATCACTACTGCTGTGTGCCAAACCTCAAGGACAAAGCCAGTGCCTAAAGTCAGTTTAAATAGTTTGAGTGCTCTGCCGGGGCTTGTTTAGAACTGTTTAATAAGCAGTCAGGTATACTGTCAGGTCCCAATAACAAATATTTAGTCTAAGAGCACCTTCAGTACATGTTCTTTAATGATGTTGGGGGGTGCAGACAGATTCAAGGATAAGTAGGCGTTGGATAATCATCTTGGAGGTAAAATACACACTGAATTTGTTTGCTAGTATATTGGCAATGCCTACTGAATTACATTAAGTTGTGCTATTATGAATAAGTTAAAAGCACTGTTGGGTTTTATTTCTTAGATTCCTAACATAACAGATAAGTATTTGTAACTGCCCTTAGTTTCAGATGCTAACCTAAGTTTGTGTGCTGCTTTATTAGACATGATAGTCATTTTCAAGTTTTTAGTCAATTTTGGAAGTTATCCTTGATTTGTGAGTCTTTTGATTGGCTGATATTTTAAGGAGCTTTTTTTATTGTAGAGTTTATTTATGCTGGTGGGCCACCAGAGTGTCTTGTTTTTAAATTTCCCATTTTATTTAGATCTGGTGGAACTGTCAGTTCTAAACATTTATCTATGTAGGCATAGAATCTGTCTCCCTATTGAAATGCTGACACTCCAAATGTCAAGTGCTGACAGGCCAAAAAAAAAAAAAGACCGAAAACAAGAGGGGCTCTACACACTCCCATATGGAGGGGCAAGCCCCCTCCCCCAAAACTTATTTATACCAACTCCAAGATTGCCTTACCTCATGGAAAAGAGAATATTCTGAGAAATATAATCTTAGACTTAGTATATAAGTCCATTATTTTAGCCATTTAGTCTCTATATTTTTTGGACTCACTCTAGCGGGTCACAACCTTTCAAATGGTTACCATAAAATTCTTTTGTGAAGCTACCTGCCAAGACAATGTCTGGGGTGATGCTGCTACAAGTGAATTTTGAAACTTCATCATAGAATTTAATGTGATTAGTACATTTGAAATCCTCATATTCTGAGATACATATTTCAGTGGGTTTACAGTTTTCAATGGTTAAGGTGACTAGTTTATGATCTGACTTAACCAGGGAAAGGGAAACCAGGGGAACAGTACACAAATAAGTTATATTTGTAAGGACCAAATCAAGAATATTATCTCCTCTAGTGAGTGTAAACAATCGGGTCCAGGCAGGTTTTGTTTATTAAATCTAAGAACATTTAGGCATATCCTACATTGGCGGTATAGGTACTCCAGTTTATTGAGAGGTAGTTAAAGTCTCCCAAAAGAGTGCAGTTCCTGTTTATATGGAGTTTATAAAGTCATTTAGTTACCTTAGATTTCTGGGAATATAGATGGTGTCCTGCAGCAGGCTATATAATGCTAGCTTGTCCTGTTCAATGTGATGAGTTCTGTTTTCAGATCTGTGTATTTGTCTACAGATGATATGGTCCTTAAAAATATGGCGATGTCACCGCAGTTGCCATCAGGTTTGAAGGCATGGTAGGTACAAAACCCAGGTATTTGGTAATAGATGTGCCCATGACATGCACCTCAATCTGCCTTCCCTGGAAGAGGTGAACAGACCATGACTTTTCACTCCTACCCCTTTCTAGTAGACTACTAATGTTCAAGCATATAGACTTGGTAATAGTCAGGGCTCATTCTTTTGCACCACAGAGCTAGCAACTACAACACACATATTTAGAATGTACTGGATTTGTCAAGAGGCCAGTCCCTACAAGATCAGTTGGCAGACTTTAAAAATTCCCTGCAGACTACTCTATCAGAAATACTGGGACAGCAAATTGATGTAACTAAGTAAAATACTTTTTTGAGTTGCGATACAGAATCATAATTACCTGGACATAGTAAGACCTTACTGAGTTTAATTTGGGTACCTGTCAAAAAAGCAATTACTAGAAAATAGAAATCAAAGTCTTAACCAGACGTACTAGAATTAGTGATTATAGTGAGAGAGATTAATGACATGGAAGTGAAATATTTAAAAAAGGGTAGGAGTAAATTACAAATAAAAAATGGGAATTGTGGGAACAATACTTGCAGAATAATGTTTTGAAGGAGGAATGAAGTTTCAGAAAATGCAGGAAATGAATGAGTATTGTAATGTCTGACTGACGACTATATAGGACACTAGACGTAATGTGTAATATTTTCAACTGAAAATATGTCAATATAGTTGGTTTACATTTATATAAAATTATGACTGCCTATATCATAAGTGATAATTCAATAAAGATATTTCTTGTTTTAAAACAAGGAGATTGGTGAAGTACCACATTCTGAGCCATTTACCATCAAGTGCTATTTTGTTGCTAATTTTGCTAATTTATGATATTACTTAGACTGCCTATGTTTACTGTTCATTTGCAATACCTTTGTTTGCTTTGTGAAAGAAGGGCAATTCATTATCTTCTTGATGTCTAGTCACATCAGGCACTGAGACAAGTTTTTTTTTTTATTTGTTTATTTTTGATTGGTGGATAACTTTTTTCTGTAGTTTAAAACATACTGTTTTGCCTGCCATTGTATTCCTTTAGATCGGGTCTCTTTAAGCTGTGCAGCACAACTAGTGGTACCTACTGGCCGACACATGCTTTACTGGATTTGCCATGAAACCAGTCACTTCAAGATCATGGAAATGAAACTTTACAAATTGTTCACTATCTAGTGATACCGTGTTGCTAAATTTGCTAATGTGTGATATTGCATATTGTGCTAAAGCTTTCTGTTCATTTGGAATACTCGGACCTTGACTATATTGTGAGAGAAGAAACATTGCTGGTCTTATGGGTGTCTGGTCACACCAGACATTAAAAAAGGTGATTTTCTGAATGACTGTTAGCTTATTTCTGTAGTTTTACATTGTACAAGTTAGGCACCATTGTAATCTATTTGGCTGAGCTGTTCTCAATTGATCAGTGCACAGTGGTGAAACACAATGCAGTAGCTGTTTTAAAATTTTATTTTTAGCATTTGTAGTTCATAAGCTATCTTTCAGATATATATATATATATATATATATATATATATATATATATATATATATATATATATATATATGTGTGTGTGTGTGTGTGTGTGTGTGTGTGTGTGTGTATGTGTATATTATCTGTCCCTACTCCCTTTTTTGTTTTGTTTTTTTTTGCTCACCGCTATCTGCCACAACAAAAAGCCCTCTCATGATTAACTAGCCAATTCATTCCATCACTGTGGCAAGAATGAGCCAAGATGAGTTGTCTCTAGGATAGCCATAAGAGGTGGTGCCGATTTGCCTGCTTTAACTGACACCTGCTCATGTGTGCTCATTTATGTCAAAGGGGTTGAAATGCAGTGAGCATTTGAGAAGAATGCTCCATCTCTATGTAATATAATCAGTTAACCCTGCTTCACTTGAACACATGCACCTCCATGTGATCCACAATCTCAAGTGGGAATCCAACCATAGAGAGAGTGTTTAGGAGCACATGCCCCTCCTCTCCCCTTAAACAGAGGCAAGATGGCATAAGCCTTATTATTTCTCTTCAACAGGTGTCCAATCCATTAGTTCAGTTTGGGTTATCACAGTCACAGCTTTATCCTTCTATACCAACAGAGTTGCTGCCTCTACACCTTCTGTTACCATCATGTTTGTATTAGGCACCTTGAGGCAGTAGAATACCTGTCTCATGCTTACCAACAGCTGCATACTTCTACAACAATCTACACATGAGGGATGTAGATGCTCACTAAATTAAGAGGCTTGCCTTTTATAAAAAGCATATTGTCAATCTACCAAGTTGTTGGTACCAACAAGCTGAGACTCAAAGGCCTTTAAGTTGTAGGACACACACATACTATTTCATCAGTTGACACACAGACACTCCACCAATGGCACATATTGCACCTTCCAACACATACCCAGCAAAGAGGGATAACTTAGTTGACAGGCCCATGTCCTTAAGGTTACATGGGCAAACTACGACACATGGAAATATACTGGGGAAAGGTGATCTCATAGTATGGCATACAGATGCACCATTCACCAGGCTGACCAAAGACAGGTTGATTGTAAGCTGCATTCCCATGTACAAGGATTTGACAGATTACTAGGGCACTCAAATCCCTTCACCCCAGGTACATCTATAGCAACTAGTCTTTTGTAGCATCCTACCTTCATCATGGTGTAGCATCCTACCTCATCATGGTGTAGCATCCTATCTTCATCGTGGTGTAGCATCCTACCTTCATCATGGTGTAGCATCCTACCTTCATCATGGTGTAGCATCCTATCTTCATCGTGGTGTAGCATCCTACCTTCATCATGGTGTAGCATCCTATCTTCATCGTGGTGTAGCATCCTACCTCATCATGGTGTAGCATCCTATCTTCATCGTGGTGTAGCATCCTACCTGTAGCATCCTACCTTCATCATGGTGTAGCATCCTACCTTCATCATGGTGTAGCATCATACCTGCATCATGGTATAGCATCCTTCCTTCATCTTGGTGTAGCATCCTACCTTAATCATGGTGTAGCATCCTGCCTTTATCATGGTGTAGCATCCTATCTTCATCGTGGTGTAGCATCCTACCTTCATCATGGTGTAGCATCCTATCTTCATCGTGGTGTAGCATCCTACCTTCATCATGGTGTAGCATCCTATCTTCATCGTGGTGTAGCATCCTACCTTCATCATGGTGTAGCATCCTATCTTCATCATGGTGCAGCATCCTACCTTCGTCATGGTGTAGCATCCTACCTTCATCATGGTGTAGCATCCTACCTTCATCATGGTGTAGCATCATACCTGCATCATGGTATAGCATCCTTCCTTCATCTTGGTGTAGCATCCTACCTTAATCATGGTGTAGCATCCTGCCTTTATCATGGTGTAGCATCCTATCTTCATCGTGGTGTAGCATCCTACCTTCATCATGGTGTAGCATCCTATCTTCATCATGGTGCAGCATCCTACCTTCGTCATGGTGTAGCATCCTACCTTCATCATGGTGTAGCATCCTACCTTCATCATGGTGTAGCATAATACCTGCATCATGGTATAGCATCCTTCCTTCATCTTGGTGTAGCATCCTACCTTAATCATGGTGTAGCATCCTGCCTTTATCATGGTGTAGCATCCTATCTTCATCGTGGTGTAGCATCCTACCTTCATCATGGTGTAGCATCCTACCTTAATCATGGTGTAGCATCCTGCCTTTATCATGGTGCAGCATCCTACCTTCATCGTGGTGTAGCATCATACCTTCATCGTGGTGTAGCATCCTACCTTTATCATGGTATAGCATCCTACCTTCATTGTGGTGTAGCATCATACCTGCATCATGGTATAGCATCCTACCTTCATCTTGGTGTAGCATCCTACCTCATCATGGTGTAGCATCCTATCTTCATCGTGGTGTAGCATCCTACCTTCATCATGGTGTAGCATCCTATCTTCATCATGGTGCAGCATCCTACCTTCATCATGGTGTAGCATCCTACCTTCATCATGGTGTAGCATCCTACCTTCATCATGGTGTAGCATCATACCTGCATCATGGTATAGCATCCTTCCTTCATCTTGGTGTAGCATCCTACCTTAATCATGGTGTAGCATCCTGCCTTTATCATGGTGTAGCATCCTATCTTCATCATGGTGTAGCATCCTACCTTCATCATGGTGTAGCATCCTACCTTCATCATGGTGTAGCATCCTACTTTTACCATGGATAATGCTACATTATAAACTATAGGAAATTTTCATCAACAGTTGGCTTAGTTATTGGTGTTGTTCCAAGGGTATCCAACTCATGCCAATCTGTAAGGGCACTGTGATAATCAAAATCTGGTTTGCAAGGGATGGCCTACATAGCTCTTCCCAGAGCATTTGTGTAGTGACAAAAACTTTTTCCAATCCCACAGTGTTTTTTTTAGAAATGTCAGTCCCCTCTGTCTAACAATTCAACCAAACCAAATCAGCATAGCATAACTGTATTACTGCTCTGTGCTTGAAGCTTTTGTAAGAATTTGCCCACCTTAGAAGTACTCCTGACCCTAGAACCTATTAGCATCTGTATGACCACTGAAACACACTAAGTCTACTAGAATTTGGTTTCTACCACAAATTCAAACCCTCTACTGAGATTGTCTCTGATACCAGTGTGATGTGTTTTCATTTCGCCATAGTTTCATCCCATCAAGACCTATATGAAAAAATAAACTCATATAGTATCTATAAATATGATATCCTACCATAGCCTTCCCAAGTGCAAAACCCTCTCTATTACACCCAGAAAACATAAGGTATACCTAAACAAACTTGAGTCTCCCAGAGTTTAATCAAATGCTATTATTTTTGCAGATTTTGTTTATTCATCCATAAGTAGGAAAGTGGATTTGGACACTCTAAATTGCCCCTAGGCATAAGTGCGTGCATGTGTATGCCTTCTCTGGAAGGTTGGGCGCTGGGCTGGCAACTCCACAATGTAAAACTCCACTGCCAATCATAAGCCGACAGGTGATCTGCTGTGGTGACCCCTAACTGGTAAAAGCCAAATGAAGAAGAAGTAGGAACGGTAAAACAATACAAATAAATATACAGGATGCTTCGTCAATGCAAACTTTCTAAACCAGATAGTACACTCCCCCAACCAAAGTATCAAATGCATTGGAACTGACTCTTACAAATATAACAACATTATGCTCTACACCAGTTACACAAACCACTAGTCAGAACTGACCATCATTAAGTAGTATTCACCATGAGGACCCAACTACAATCTCCACTGATTTTAGATATTAATCAAAAGGAAAATAAGTTGTTATACCTGACTGATGACTAGAAGTGGTTAATGTGTTTTGCAGATACTTTTGTTCAAATCGCAATGCCTGCATTAAGACATCAGTCCTAAGCCAACACAAATTTAATGTCAGTTTTGGAACATATTCCTGTGGTGGAACCCTAGTATTAGTATGCCTCATAACAAAAGAAACTGTTTCCTTACCCTGAGGGGAATAAACTTAAAACTCCATGTTCCAAAAGTGAACTCAAGAAAGTAAACTAACAAGTTCATTATAAAGAACTCAAGTGCAAAATCAAATCTGCCAGGGATAAGCATGACATGAAAATTGCTTCCTGTGTTAGTGACAACATTAAGACCTTTTCAATCTAAGTTAGAATCCTTAAGAATAGTATTCAGTTCTGCACTGAAATAACATACAAATAACACCAACATAACCCCTGAGGACCTAACCAATACACTAACAGATAAATTCAGCTCATGTACACTAAAGGCAGAGGTGTCTCCATATTAAAAAAAGATATGCACACCTCCAGACAAATAGCCCAACATAACAAATCTGAGATACTTTAGGTACAGCTAACACTGGGTGAAACTGCAATCCAGGTTGTAGCCTGCTATAGATCCCCCACCATGTCCCAAGAGTCCCACTCCAGATTCCTAAACACACTGAAAAATATTAGGGTACAACCCAATACTCTTATACTTGGAGATTTTAACTACCCCTCCATTAATTGGGAAAATTACTCAAGTACCAACTCACTAGCTCAATGTTTTTTGGAATTCATTAATTCCAGTGCCCTAGACCAACTCATACTTACCCCCACCAGGGGTAGAAACATCCTTGACCTGGTCATTACCAACATGGGCAATCATTCCTCCCTGGTTAGATCTGACCACAAACTTATCAGTACAAGAACCAACAGCAGCAAAATTGTAAGACAAACCACAAGAGCAGGATTGCAGAAAACAGAGCTTTATTCCGGTACCTCGGCCCACTGGCCTTCAAAGGAATAAAAAACACTTCACCAGAAACCATATATATACTGGTGCTGCATAGTAATTAAACAATTACATAATTAAGTGATAAAGAGATTCAGCACATAACATGAATTAAAGAAACAAACACCATTCTTAAAAACACTAACAATAGAGTAAATAGAATATCAAAATTACTAAATATTTAAATTCACTTCTAAGTTTAGACCTCGAGGTTTCAAAGTACTATATTTCAAGATAAATCTACTCTCTAAATTTAATAAGCTTTGTAAAAAATTGCCTCCAGAATATGCACTTGGTTTAGCCAAAGCACAAAAAAATAATGAATCAACTGACCCATTATGCACATTATGAAAATGGTCAAATATCGGGCTATCCATTCTAGCATTACGTACATCACCAATGTGTTCTAATATTTTGTCTGGCCAATATAATATTTAGGCAAAAGACAGTCACAACCTATTATGTAAACAACACCACAAGAGCTCCAATTAAACTTATTTTTATCACTTAATTATGTAATTGTTTAATTACTATGCAGCACCAGTATATATATGGTTTCTGGTGAAGTGTTTTTTATTCCTTTGAAGGCCAGTGGGCCGAGGTACCGGAATAAAGCTCTGTTTTCTGCAATCCTGCTCTTGTGGTTTGTCTCACAAACTTATCACCATGGACATCTACACCACACCTCCATTAAAATAAACCACTGTAAAAAAACTTCTCCACAGCCATCTTTGGGTTTCTAAAAATAGAGGTGGCAAACTTCATGATGCCCACGCAAATGGAAAATAGGTGTATGACTGCTGAATCATACACCAATGCACTATATGAGCACATACACATGTTCATGGAACGGACCATACCAAACAGAACCAAGACGCTCTCCTCCAAAAAAAGGAAGCCAATCTGGTGGACCCCTACCATTAACAAACTCTACAACAGAAGACAAAAACTGCTGCAGAAAAGAGTGAAATCCCAAGACTGGAAAAACTCCTTTGTTAGCCTCAGCAAAAAAACTGAGATCCCTTATCAAATCATCTGAAGCCTGTTACGAAAACAAAATTGCTGCAGATTACAAAGGCAACCACAAGGCACTCCATAGCTATGTCAAGAATTTACATGGCAAGTCTCAGATCTGCTCTGAGTTACAGCACAATGGCAATACATATACAGAACCAACTGATATTTCCAACATATTGGCCGACAGGTTCAGTGCGAACTTTACCCCCATTTCACCCCCCAAAGGGCCCATCTCAGTACCTGAGGAATGCCAGGTCCCTATCATCATAGCTGCACAGGTAAAAAACACACTGTCCAAAGCCAAGAATACAGCTTCCATGGGATCTGACAATATCCCGGGCTGTGTCCTACATGAACTACAAAATGAACTGGCACCACACCTGAGTACCATGTTCAATCACAGCCTCATCTCAGGCTTAGTTCTTGCAGAATGGCACACTGCTATAGTCATTCCCACTCTACAAAGGGGGAGTGACTACAGATCCTGGGAACTACCACCCCATTAGCCTGATGAGTCTGATACATAAGCCCATGGAGGGCATCATCATGGACCTTATCAACAGGGACATAGGGAATCTCCAAACTCTGGACCCCATGCAGTTTGGGTTTGTGAAAGGCAGATCATGCCTGATCAACCTGATAGACTTCTTTGAGTCTGTCACCAGAGCTGTGGATGAGGGCAAGGTAGTGCACATATCCTACCTAGATCTTGCCAAGGCCTTCAACACCTTCCCTCACTCAGGAATCATAGATAGACTCACTAAACTAGGCATAAACCCTTATGTCACAAAATGGGTAACCAACTGGCACACTGATAGAACCCACACTGTAAAAGTAGTGGACTCTAAGTCTGACTACCGACCAGTTACAAGTGGCATTCCACAGGAATCGGTCCTGGGTCTTCTCCTGTTTGGCATCTACTTCTTTGAAGTCCAAGCCAGTGCAAAGGGACTCTGGTTGACCAAATTCACAGATGACTGCAAATTGGGAGCAATTATAGATTCTCCTACAAATGCAGACATCCTACAACAAGGCCTCACTGAGACCAATGACTGATACAAGGACCATGGCCTCAAGCTCAGTGCCAAAAAGTGCATTGTCATTCCCTTTGGGAAAAATTCAGTGCCCATCAACTACCACATAGGCAGTAGTCTGCTAAACATTGAATGAGTGATAAGAGACCTGGGGACACAGATTGATAGCAACTTAATTCAGAACTGTTTTGGAAATGTTTAATTTGATTGTTTTATTGCATAATTATGTGTATTGGATAATTGATTAATTGAGGGTCTGTATACAGGGAAGGTTTTATGTATTATGCATCACTTTTTGAAGGATGTTTGGCCGAGGCGCTAAAGTGCAATAAATGAGTGGAATGGAACCTAGTGTTGTTTTTATCCTTACTTTTCTTGGATTTCTGTGTTTGCTGTGTTTTTTCTGATAGCAACCTCTCCTATGATAACCACTGTGGCCAGAAAGTCCTTCTATGTAGCACATCTTATCACAAAAAGTTTCTCATCCAGATAGAAAGAGGTCATAGTTCCTCTTTACTCCTCCTTCATTAGACCTATTATTGAATATAATGCCCCATTTGGTATGTACCTCACTAGACACCTACAACTGGAAAGTACACAAAAATACCTAACTAAGAGGCTCTTAGGCCTTAGCCCTTCACTGACAGACTCAAAAAAAACTCCAGCTACACTCGGTCTCATATCATCTACTTAGAGGCGATGTCTGCTTAACCTACAAGGCCATGTCTGACCCAGAGCTGCTAGATATGCTATACCTAAAGAAATCCCAATCCCTTTGAGCCGCATGCTTCAGGGACCTAAACCTCATTACCACCATAAACAGAACATGCTGGAGGGAAAGGTTCCTAACCCAGTGACTTCCCATACTGTGGAACCAACTCCCCATTCACGTCAAGCAGAGCACTTCACTGGTCCTTTTCAAGAGAAATCTTGGCAAGTGGATGGGTAATAGGAAGTTCACTCCGGGGATCACTTCAGTGGCCCTGTTTGACAGGGGCATGGAAAACTAACTTTGGGTGGCAGTCACCCCAGGGAGCACCTCAGTAGTCTTGCTTGACTAGGGCACTGGGAACAAACTTCAGGTGGCATGAAGCCAGGGAATTTCTTGGGCTAGACTTGTACAGACTCCAGGGCCATTAGCCTAGTACATACCTATGAGCATCTCCTCACTCTCCTGTTTAACTTCTCTCCTACATCTCATCCTGTCTAGACAAACCATAAATTTCACCTCAGAGTAAGTCCTAAAGCTTGGAGCTAAAAGCACTAGATACATGGATCTGGGCTGCTTCCTTCTTAGTATGAAGTACTACCGGACTGACTAGCTCCTGAACCTGTTTAACTTCAGTCTTTCAACTCACTTTCACCTGGAAGCATAGAGAACATCTGTGGTTGCTTCTGATGCCACCACTGATCCTGACAACAATCAACAAATGCATCTTACTCACAAGAATGTATCCAGGGAATCCAGCAATAAAACAACCAATGATCAAAAAAGCAGCTCCCCTGAATGAAACACCACGATCCACAGTATCCAAATCCTTTATTGAGTGAAGTACATAGGTTCATAGGTTCATAGGTTTATACTAGGCTATCTGCCCTAAGGCATTTATAAGCCTAGCCCAAAGTTATGTGGCTTACGCCACCCCTTATGTTAGAAATAATGTGCCCATTAGTTTGTTGTGCCTCTGTCCAGCAGTGACACAGAGATGATGCCTGGGGTAAACCTACGATCTCCCATCCACCGTTCAAGATTTCTCTTGAACAGAGCCAGCAAGGTGCTCTGCCTCACATGGACTGGGATTTTATTCCACAGCATGGGGAGACTCTGGGTGATAAATCTATCCCTCCAGCACGTCCTATTTATATCCGTGCTAAGGTTTAAGTCACTTGCTCTAGTGGTTCTGCTGGATTTGGATTTTTTGAGGTGGAGCATGTCCATTAATTCCGGGTTGGTCATGGCCTTGTATGTCAGGCACAGGTCACCTCTGAGCAGACAGTATGCAACTGAATAGAGTTGGAGTTTCTTCAGTCTGGCAGTATATGACAAGTTTTGGAGTCCCTTTATCTTTTTGGTGAGGAACTTTTGGGGTCTCTCCAATTGCTGCAGGTGTCGGGTGAGATACATCCCGAATGGGGCATTGTACTCAATCATTGGTCTGATAAGTGAAGAGTACAGGGGAACAATGACCTCACTTGATCTGGATGTGAATCCCTTCATGATCAGATGGGCAATGTAGAAGGTCTTTCGAACCACTTTAGCAACGTGAGTGTCAAACGAGTGGCCACTGTCAACCTGGGAACCCAGGTCCCTGATAACCTCTTCTGTGCTTAGTGGGTTGCTACCTATATGGTAGCTTGGGGTTACCTTGTTTTTCCCGAAGGGTATGACTATACACTTTTTGCTTAACTTCAGGCCATGGCTCTGGCACCAGCTATCAGTTTCCGTGAGACCCCTCTGAAGGATGTCTGTGTCTGATGTACTATCCACTATGGCACCCAGCTTGCAGTCATCTGCAAACTTTGTCAGCCATAGTCCTCCTATGTTTGCCTGTACTTCTGAGAAGTAGATGCCGAACAATAGGGGGCCAAGGACTGAGCCCTGTGGGACACCACTTGTAACCGGCTTGGAGTCTGACATGGCTCCAGCAACTCTAACCCTGTGGGTTCTGTCCTTTAGCCAGTTTGCAACCCATCTTGTGACATATGGGTTTACATTTAAGCTGGTAAGTTTCTCTATGATACCCGAGTGGGGTATTGTGTCAAAGCTTTTGCAAGGTCAAGGTAGGCTGTATGGACTGCCTTTCCCTCATCAATGGCCTTGGTAACTGTTTCGAAGAAGTCGACCAAGTTCAAAAGGCAAGATCTGCCCTTGACAAAACCAAACTGGGTTGGGTCCAAGGTCTGCAAGTCCCCTATGTCCTTGTTTATGAGTTCCATTATGATCCTCTCCATAGCTTTGCAGACTAGGCTTGTTAAACTTATGGGGCGGTAATTACCAGGGTCCGTAGAGGCACCGCCTTTGTGGAGTGGGACCACAGTTGCCGTACGCCACTCCTTGGGCACATATCCTGTGGTAAGGCTAAGATTAAACAGCTGCCTTATGTGTGGGTTTAGTTCTTCATTGAGTTCATGTAGCACACAGCCGGGGACACCATCCGGTCCCATTGATGCTGTGTTTTTAGCTTTAGAGAGAGCAGCTTTCACCTGCACATTTGAGATGTCTGGGAGGCTACACTCTGTTGGGATAGTTATCTCTCCTTTGGGGGAGGGGTGAAGTTTGCGCTGAACCTGTCTGCCAGTATGTTGGCAATGTCTGTGGGTTCAGTGATTTTTGTATCATTTTGGACTAATTCTGAGCATATCTGGGAGTTTCTACCCAGGTTTCTGACATAGCTGAAGAAGGCCTTATGATTGTCTTTTGAATCTATGGCAATTTTTTCTCAAACTTGGCCTTGGATGATTTTATGAGGGATCGTACTTTCTTGCTAGTACTGATCAAAGATGCCTTCCCTTTTTGGGATTTTGCTCTATCATGTAATAGCTTTCTCCTCTTATTGTAAATAAGCAATAGGTTAAGCGCTTTCATCTACTCAACGTAGATTTCTTCAGAACAACTTACATACTCAATACTACACTTTAAATACTTTCTAAAAGACCGCCAAAAAGACTAATTACCTAATTACCTAACCAATCAAGCATTCATTAAAATTTAAAAGCACAAAACAACAATCTCATTTTTATCATATAAACTGATGAATAATTATATAATTAAATAAAATTCATTGATATAATACTAAAACCTTCATAAATTTCTCTTAAATACAAAATATGAATATGATAAAAATCCTTACTAATAAATATAATATATTCCTGTATATTAAATTGATAAAATGTATACATAAAAGACTAACGAACAACATAAATTCATTCATATACCATAGTTTAATTTCTTAATAAAGGTTTGGTGGGAATATACTCATTGATGCCTGGTGGACTGGCTGCATTCAGTCTAATCTGCCATTGAATCTCTTTCTCCCCTAGGATAGATTTGATATCACACCCCCTAGGGTTATTCCTAACCACTTCTAGAATGGCAAATTTAAATGAGTTACAGCCCTCACTCTCTACCAGGTGCCTATCTAATGCATTATTATTGTCCTTCTTCTTAATGCAGTATGTATGGTCATATATTCTATTGTGTAACCGTCTGTCAGTTTTCCCAACATAAAAACTAGGACAAGACATACATTTTCCCAGATATACTATATGTTGGGTCTGACAGTTTCCTTTTTTGAAAAATATTTTACTTTTAATGTTATTGTCCAAATGCAGACTGTCAGTCTGTAAAATAAATGAGCATTGATTACAGTGTCCACATGGCTTAGTCCCTGTCACACTTTTATTCCCATCATTATAATGATTATTAGTTTTAACCTCGATCATTCTCTTTAAATTCATCCCTGTTTTATAGATGAAGGTAGGTTTATCTTCTATTTTTTCACAAATCCCTTCGTCACAAGTTAGTATATTCCAGTTGGTCTCCAGAATATTCCTAATTTCTCCCACATGTTCTCCATACTGTAATATATAGGCCTTTTGATAATTATCTCCTATTTGTTTTTTGTTAACCTGATTATGTGGTGTAAATTCCCTCCCCAATAAAGGTGGATATTTATTTCCCCATTCATTAGTCACATATTCAGTGACATCCTTAACCATTGATGATGGATAGCCCCTTTGACTAAACAATTGGCCGATAAATTTCATTTCTTCAATCATGTCATCCTTTCTGGAAGTCATTCTAGCTGCCCTAATACATTGCCCTTTCAGTATACTATTTTTCTGCATATATGGACGATTACTTGAATATTCCAGACAGGCATTACAGAAAGTGTCTTTCCTGTATATCTTAGACTGGAAAGTAGTTCCATCACTAAAAATGTATGTATCTAAGTAATTGATACCTATCTTACTAGTATTATGTGTAAATTGTAAATAGGAAGTAGTTCCATTAATATATTCTATAAATCGTATCAAATTCTTCTCCTTTCCTGTCCATAAAATAAATAAATCATCCAAATATCTGACATAACAAGCCATCTGCTCCATCCATGGCGTATATAGGATGTATTCCTCCTCCCAATCTAAGAGAATCATATTTGCATAAATGGGGGCACATGCTGCCCCCATAGTGACCCCTGATATTTGTTTATAGTACTGTCCTTCAAAAAAAATATAGTTGTTGTCAAGAACCAGGTTCATAAATTCAGATAGGAGGTCTATCTTATCCCATTCTAGTCCACTATGCTTGTTCAAACTGTTAATAAACCTATTCATACCTTCCGTCCTAGGTATGCATGAAAATAAATCTTTTATATCAATTGTAACAAAAAGTAAATCCATATTCCATAATTCATGTTTGAACTTCCCAAGAAATTCCCAAGAATCTTTGATTAAATGTGATATCTTCGGATAAATATGTTTTAACCATTGATCAACTACCTTGCCAAAAGGAAAGGTTTTGCTACGACTTCCAGAAATAATAGGTCTAAATGGGGGGTCATGAATGTTTTTGTGTACTTTGGGTATCCCCGTGATAGTTGCTAAAGTGGGGTATTCAACCTTTAAAAAGTTGTATAAATCCTGAGTAATACGTTCATCCAATAAGAATTCTTCCAGATATAAGTCATTCTTTCTATGGGCCATATTAATCTGATTTAGCGAGGAAACCTCATATTGGTCTGATGTATTTAAAATATCAAATATTCTTTGTATATAAGTGTCCATATCAAACAAGACTACACCTCCCCCTGTGTCAGGTGTCATGATTCTGATATTGTAAATATCACAAAGTGTAGTTAAAATAGCCTCGTCAGTAGAACTCCAATTACTTCTATATCTATCTTTCTGTACATGTTTATATAATTCATAAATTTTCTTACTGACTACTTTTTCAAAATTGATAAGAGTATTGTACATGGGGGGGGGGGGGGGTAAAAGTACTTTTCTTCCTCAGACCACTCATATTCATGGTTCCAGGGTTAGACTCCCGAAAAAATATACCCAGATTGAGCTTCCTCATATTTTTTAAACTCAACCAGTGTATCCACTATGTCAAACTTTCTCCTAGGTATATATTTCATACCTTTAGAAAAATTAGAAAACATTTCAATATCTACTGGATGTTCTGTATAGTTGTAAATTTTGAAATCCCCTACACTATACACGACCCCATCAGTGACCATAATTCCAGTATTGGTCATTGTTTTCTGTATGGCTTCCAATTGTTCCATTCCCTCTGTCCCTGGCACGGAGTTTCCCATGAACGATGCCCCATCCCATAATGTTTCTGCTCTAAAAAATCAGTATTATAAAAATCCACTCTATGTTGTTCATGATTGTCTGCCTCCCCACCCCTAGCATTGCTACTGTACTCAGTTCTTACATATCCCTTTTTGTTCCATTTGTACGCAGTTTCATTCTGATATTGTTTGGTATCTCTAAAAAACTTTTTACATTTTCTATCGAACATCTTTTTACAATTGGTTTCAGCATAGTGGAACTGTTTAACATGTAATTTTTCCCACTGTGGATACAACAAGTCACTTGTTATAGACGTGTTAAGTTCTTCCACCTCCTTCAATAACAAACTTAACTTGCTGTCATTACAAGATATAATAAATTCCATAAACTGTATGCCAAAACCATAAAACATTTTGTTACATATACGTATATTAGCCTCATTAAGTTCCACACCCATGGGTTGTTTGAAAAAACGTAACCCCATGGGTATGATACCACAATCTATGCATTTTCTAAGATACATATTATCCATCTGTATGGCTTTAATGTTATTAAGTTTTTTTCCAAAGTTGTAAACCATGTCCTTTAATGTGCTGTTAGTATTATTAACTTGGAAATGATCCTTATTGTAGTCATCAGTACGGAATTCATATGGCATTTTTAAAAAATTGTCCAAATTAAAAACATTATAGTTAGATACCATTGTCTGTATCCGATAACTGACGTCTACCTTGCTGTCTTGTATCTTTTTGTACCACAGATTTTGAACCAACTGCCATAGAATAAGTCCTAGAGGGTTGTATGCGCTTAGGTTTAGCTCCAGAAAAAAGATAAACGTCCTCCGAAACATCGCCAGACATAGTAGACAAGTTGAACTGTCCCATCTTTTGGCTGGAGGTGAAGTTCCCATAAGAGGCGGCATTTATCTGAGTAGGCTTACTCTCTGGAGCTCATGTCCATTAGGTATATCTTCGGAACTTCTTCTTCCGGTATCAGAGCGCGGTGATGTAATCCCCTCTGGCGCAACGTTATCTGATGCAGTATTACACTTAGTTGTAGGCGGCGTCATTAGTTCCAATAATCGGGTGATTTCCCCTTTCAGAATTACAAGTTTTGAGTGTATTTTGTCAACTTCATCCCTTCTTACTGGCGAACAATTGGGAGAGATATCCCCAATGGAATCCATGGTGAAACAACTAACTCACAAGAATGTATCCAGGGAATCCAGCAATAAAACAACTAACGATCAAAAAAGCAGCTCCCCTGAATGAAACACCACGATCCACAGTATCCAAATCCTTTATTGAGCAAAGTACATAAGCAATAGGTTAAGCGCTTTCATCTACTCAACGTAGATTTCTTCAGAACAACTTACATACTCAATACTACACTTTAAATACTTTCTAAAAGACCGCCAAAAGGACTAATTACCTAACCAATCAAGCATTCATTAAAATTTAAAAGCACAAAACAACAATCTCATTTTTATCATATAAACTGATGAATAATTATATAATTAAATAAAATTCATTGATATAATACTCAAACCTTCATAAATTTCTCTTAAATACAAAATATGAATATGATAAAAATCCTTACTAATAAATATAATATATTCCTGTATATTAAATTGATAAAATGTATACATAAAAGACTAACGAACAACATAAATTCATTCATATACCATAGTTTAATTTCTTAATAAAGGTTTGGTGGCAATATACTCATTGATGCCTGGTGGACTGGCTGCATTCAGTCTAATCTGCCATTGAATCTCTTTCTCCCCTAGGATAGATTTGATATCACACCCCCTAGAGTTATTCCTAACCACTTCTAAAATGGCAAATTTAAATGAGTTACAGCCCTCACTCTCTACCAGGTGCCTATATAATGCATTATTCTTGTCCTTCTTCTTAATGCAGTATGTATGGTCATATATTCTTACTAGACTCATATGTAAGGTAATGGAATCATATATTTCAAGTGTACCTTATTATGATGAATGTTCATCATTTTGAGAATTAAAGTCCATGTTTCTCACAATTCCACAGTGAAAAGGTCTATCCCATATTCAGTGTTGTGATTTTTTTTAACTGATACCCATGATAAATGATAATGAATCATAGTAATTCATCAAAAGAACGTTTATAAGTATAAAGAACACAGTTTAACCATCCTCTGAACTACCTAGCTGAAGTTGTTAGGAAGTTGTTACTAAGTGTTTGGCATTTTGCCCGTTTTTTCCATGTTATGAGAGGTAGCGTTCCACATTTTGGAGATTAAAGATTGAGAGTTATGAATGGAATGCATCAAAATGAAAAGATAAAAAAAGATATCACAACCTAGTAAATTTATTTTGACAAAGTCACTGAAGCATTAGGTAGGGAAATTCACTATACACTACTTACTGGTCAAGGCCATTAATGCTATTTTGCACTCAGGCATTTTTGGCAAGTTAATCAAGCTAAATATAAATCCTTCTGTAGCCTGTGCAATAGCAAACTGGCTCTCTTGACATAATTCAATGAATCAGGATAGGGGACACACTCTCCTTTAAAAGGCTTGTTACTAGTGAGGTCCCCTAGGGCCCATTGTTAGATCTGTTCTTCTTGATATTTACTTCTTATATGCCAAAGCAGATCTATAGGCTTTTGGATAAACAAATATGGAATTGATTGTAAATTAGAATCTATTATCAACTTTCTGAAGGGATCATAGATCCTACAACAGGCCATAACATGTACAAACATATAGGTTCATAGGTTGGTACTAGGCTATCAGCCCTAGGGTCTATACAAGCCTAGCCATAACAATTCCCTGGCTATTCCTTCCCTCACTATTTACTTCCCTGGACCCCTGTCTAGCAAGGTGACTGACGGGATCCCCAGTGGGAATTTTCTTTCTTCCATCCAATTGTCAAGGTTCCTTTTGAAGAGGGCCAAAGAGGCACTCTGCTTGACATGTATGGGCACTCTATTCCAGAGTCTCAGGAGTCTCTGGGTCAGGAACCTATCCTTCCAGCATGTTATGTTTATTGTGATGACAAGGTTTAGATCCCTGGAGCGTGTGGCTCTGAGAGATCGGGATTTCTTTAAGTGTAGCATGTCCAACAACTCTGGGTTTGACATGGCCTTGTATGTTAAGCAGAGATCACCTCTGAGTAGACGATATGTGACAGACTATAGCTGGAGTTGTTTAAGGTGGTCAGCGTAGGGCATCTGCTTAAGGCCTGTGATTCTTTTAGTGAGGTATTTCCGTGGCCTTTCCAGTTGTTACAGATGTCTTGAGAGGTACATACCAAATGAGGCGTTGCATTCTATAATGGGTCTAATGAGGGATGAGTACAGTGGGACAATGACCTCCTTTTTTCTGGATGAAAAGCCCTTAGTGATGAGGTGTTCCACACAGAAGGATTTCCTGACTGTTGTGGCGATGTGGTTATCAAAGGTGAGACCACTGTCCACCTGTGTCCCTAAGTCTCTTATCACACTTTTGGTGTTTAGTGTACTGCCACCTATACGGTAAATCACAGGTACATGTTTTTTTCCCAAAGGGAATAACTATATATTTCTTGCCATTGAGCTTGAGCCATGGCTCTGGCACCAAGCATCTGTTTCTGTAAGGCCCTTTTGTAGAGTATCCACATCATTTGGGGATTCAATAATGGCTCCCAGTTTGCAGTCATCTGCAAACTTTGTTAGACAGAGTCCCTTAGTGTTGGCCTGTACTTCAGAGAAGTAGATGCCAAACAAGAGCAGTCCCAGGACTGAACCCTGAGGTACTCCACTTGTCACTTGTCTGGAGCTGGATTTGGAGTTGGCTACTTTTACAGTGTGGGTTCTATCAGTAAGCCAGTTAGCAACCCATTGGGTGATGTAGGGATTAATGCCCAGCTTAGTAAGTTTATCTATGATTCCAGAGTGGGGGATGGTGTCAAAGGCCTTGGCAAGGTCTAGATAGGCTGTGTGGACCACCTTACCCTTGTCCATGGCTCTGGAGACTGATTCAAAGAAGTCAATCAGGTTCAGGAGACAAGATTGGCCCTTCACGAACCCAAACTGGGTGGGGTCCAGTGTTTGAAGGTTGCCAATGTCTTTGTTTATAGGTTCCATGATAATATGCTCCGTGGCCTTGCAGATAAGACTTGTTAAACTGATGGGACGGTAGTTTCCGGGATCCAAGGTGGATCCCCCCTTGTGAAGTGGGATAACTGTAGCTGTGCGCCACTCAGTGGGCACGAAACCTGAGGTGAGGCTATGATTAAACATGACACTTAGGTGAGGTGCCAGTTCATATTGTAGTTCATGTAGTACACAGCCCGGTATGTCATCTGGTCCCATGGATGCTGTATGCTTAGCTTTGGAGAGTGCATTTTTTACCTGTGTGGCCGTTATTACCGGAATTTGGCAATCTTGAGATGGGCCATTTAGGGGGGTGAGAGGGGGTGAAGCTGGCACTGAATCGATCTGCCAGGATTTTAGCAATATCCTTTTGATCAGTATATTTAATGCCATTCTGTTCTAGCTCAGAGCAGATCTGAGCATTGCCCTTTAGATTCTTGACTTAGTTATAGAATGCCTTGTGGTTGTCTTTGAAATCTTTGGCAATTTTATTTTCGCAACTAGCTTTGGAGGATTTTATGAAGGATCTCAGTTTCTTACTGAGGCTGGTAAGTGAGTTTTTTGCATCCTGGGATTTTCTTCTTTTCTGCAACAGTTTCTTCCTTTTGTTGTAAAGTTTGTTTATGGCAGGGGACCACCAGAGTGGCTTCCTTCTTTTGGAAGAGAGCATCTTGGTTCTATTTGGGATGGCACGATTCATGCATGAGTGGATGTGCTCATACAGTGCCTTAGTGTAGGATTCAGCAGTTGAACTTTCAGGTCCCGTCTGCATGGGTGTCATGAAGTTTGTCACTTCTGACTTGAAGTTAGCTTTGGAGAAGTTTTTTATGGAGGTTTCCTTACTTGGGGGGTGGGATGTGGATGTTAAGGGTGATTAACTTATGGTCAGACCTGACTAACAAGGGGGTGACCTTAGGTGTGGAGCATTGATTTCCCATGTTGGTAATGACCAGGTCTAGGATATTGGAGCCCCTGGTGGGACTATGGATTAGTTGATCCAGGGCATTGGAATTAATGAATTCCAAGAACCGTTGGGCAAAGGTGTTGGTACATGAGTAGTTTTCCCAGTTAATGGCAGGGTAGTTAAAATCACCCAGTATTAGGGTGTTTGGTTCTATCTTAATATTTTCCAATATGTTTAGAAAGGTGTAGTGAGAATCTTGGGGTATGGTGGGGGATCTGTAGCAAGTTACAATTTGGATTGCAGTCTTACCTAGTGTTAGTTGCACCTGGAGAATTTCAGATGCATTGTGTTGGGCAACTAGCCTGGTGGTGTGAATATCCTTGGTGAATATTGGCACTCCTCCACCATTAGTGTTTCGGTCCTGGTTTGGGGGCCGAAAAGTGTGGTAAGAGTTGTAGCCTGGTATTGCAGGGGTGCTCTCTGGAGCCTTGATCCAGGTCACAGTTACTGCACAGATATTGATGTTCTCCATTTTTAGGAGTGCCTCAAGAGAGCGCATTTTGAGGTTTAGACTTCTAGCATTGAGTAAATTTATTTTGACAAAGTCAAAGTAGCATTACCTTCAGATTTTGCATGCCTGTACCTGCTATGGTGGTGGTTTTGTCCTTTGAACTTTGCCTAAAAAAGGCACTATAGGGGTGGCAATAGCCTGAATCCCAGGGGCGACAGGTGCAGACTATCTCTGGCAAAGCATCATGGTCTGTCGATCATGTCGTCCCAGGCAGACAGATACTGGATCCCCTTTGAATGACACCAGAAGCTTAGCCAATTGTTGAAGTCAGTCATTTTGTCCTTATATTGTGGCATCATTCTGGGCGAAGGCAGGATGCTACTCAGGGCTAGGGTCATACCTGCTTGGGCCACATAATCCGAGAGCTCTTCCATGTCTCTTTTCATGTAGTCCAGGGAGGTACATCTCAAGTCATTCACTCCATCATGGACAATGATAGAGTCATATTTGTACGTGTTGTGGAGTGACTTGAGTGCATGCGTTATGTGGTGGATCCTGGCACCTGACAGGCAGCTGACTGTAATTTTCTCCTTGTTCAACCTGGTGAGTGAGACATTAGTGTGCCGGACTATAGAGTCACCTATGACTAAAGTGTTAGGTACATTGTCTTGCCTTAGGGGCCGTTGCTGAGTGCACACTGGTGTTGTGAACTATGTGACACTTTGGTTGTGATTAGTGTTTGTTTGCGTTTCAGCTTCAGAGTTCCTTTTGCTTGGGCAGGTTGCAGTTAAGGGCCTCTGCATATGTGGATTTTGTGTTGCTATATGTGGGTGTTGGTGGTGTGGGTTTAGAAGGGCTATATGTTACTTGAGGTGTAGTGTGGGTGTTAACCTTCTCCTCTTGACTGTCTAGCACAATCTTAGGTGGAGAGAGCTTTGTTTCCATTTTGGCTATGTAAGTGCATCTCTCACAGGTTGTAGTGTTGGGTGGTAGGAGGAGAGGGTTGTCTGTGTACATGAGGCAATTGCTGCATTTCCCCAATATTCCCAGATTCACCAGGTGGACAGGAGAAATCACCAGAAGCTGACCCTTGGACATGCCTGGTTTGGTGTTTTTTTTTTTTTTTGTAAAGTACAGGAGCTTTTTTCCCTTACCTGAGCAAGGTACTTTGCAATTATAGGCTGTTTAGTGCCTACAATTAATTTCTCCTTATTAACAAGGAGAGTTGAGTGCTTGTATCAGTTTAAGGCTTCCTAGTGCTTTCCAGCAGGTATTAGAGCAAGTGCTAGTCACAGGGATGCTTAAAGGTTAGATGAAAAAAATGCACACTGCAGTGTGCACTAGAGAAGTTAGATGTGAAAGTAGGTAACTTAAGTTTTACCTGTTTAAAAAGTTAAGGTTTAGTGGAGAGTTACTATTTTTAAAACAGCAAGATGGATTGAAAGGGGTGGTCACTTTGATATTCTGGTACTATGGAAAACAGTAGGATGGCCAATAAATTTAAATAGTTGAAGGAGAGGGATTTCAAAAATAATGATTTTGTGATTACTCACACAAGCCAGTGAAAACAAAGAGGAAATGAGATATATGGTCAGATTAACATAAGAGGCAGGCAACTAGAAAGACAGTGGTATTTAACAAGACAACTGTAACTGGGTGAGAGGGCGGGAAAAAAATTCTGCCTGACTCAGAAGAGACAGAGCTGTGGTCTCTTTTGAAGTTTTAATGTGCAGTTAAAGCAGAATGCAAGTAAAACACAAGGTAAAGAAAACAAACCACAGTATTCAAAATATAAAAAGGCAATAAAGTAATACAAAATACAACAAATAACAGCAAACTAACCTTTCCTTCACAGCAAAGTGTAGCAGAGTCTGGATGAGCCTTTCTGGTAAAGTGCAAGGCACATCCTGCACCAGACATACAAAATGACAATCTACCCTAAAAGCAGGCATAGTTATTATGGATCTGATCATTTTTGAAGATAATATTTCCATTTTGACAAAAATATGTGGCCTGGTCTTAGAAAATGTTATTATAGTTAACATCATGCAGCAAACTTGCTTTATCCTTTCACAAGTTGTCTTCTTGTCTAAATGTATCCCTCCTAGCTTTGCAGTTTCATATTATAATGCTAAAAGTTTAGGTCCTAACTAGTCTATGTTCAAGTTATATTTCCTCAAAATCTATTGTTGGCATAACATTCTGGCCACCACCACAAAGGGCAAAAGGCAGGCACAAGTGTCATAAATGTAGTAAATGCCACATAATAGGGTATTCTAAGACAAAATAACTTTGCTGTTATCTGACAAAATCCTACACATCCTTTGAACAAATACATTGATTATTTTACTTCTCATGACTTGACTAGTTACATTCCTAAGAGCTACAGTAGTTAAAATTGATTTTACAGAGTTGTCTTTTCATCAGCCTTCATGACAACTTCTTAGTGAACTTTTTACAATTTCTCATGATTGTAAGAACTCACCATGTGGATATTAGGTTCAAATGATGACTTGTTCTGAGGTGAAATGTATTTCCACTTCTGAGTTTGTAATGAATTTCAGAAATCATTTTCTCATACTTTTTTCCAGTTAGCAAAATATCTAGAAAGATTATCCCTCTAGTGGGCAGCATTAAGTTGAAGTTCAAACTGATAGGTTCAAATGTTCATAGGTTGCTTCTAGGTAAAAGACACGTTCAATAAAGAAATGCCCATAAAGTGATGGTATAACAGTGTCTGAAGAGCAGGCAGAGACATTACATTATGATCAATGCAGCACCAGTTTATTAGTGCATGACTGAATAGTGGATACAGATACCACAGCATAATAAACTAACAGTACTTGAGGCATCTGCAGCATAGTAGTGCCTGAGCAGCAGACAGGAGTATTATAGCATGGTGAGCAATGCAGTGGCAATAATTGGTGTATGACCAGACATCAAGCACAGCAGAATAATCCAAACACCATTGGTACAACACTAAACTACACATGGTGGTAAATGCAACAGGCAAAATGTCACACAATTCAAAAACCTTCTATCCTTCAACCTAGCTCGCCTCTGGAACTCCCTTCCCCCACTCACCCGCACCACCTCTAATCACACTGCTTTCAAAAAATCCCTTCATACACACCTGACATCACATTGGGAATGCTCCTGCTCCCACCCTACATAACCTACTCTTCACCTACTCTCATACCTTCATGCTCTGCTCACATCTTTAAATCAACCAGATAAGTCCATATAAATTATTAGACTCCATATCCCTCCTCTTCCCCCACTTCATCTGGTCATTGTACCTCCTCTTCCTTTCTAGTAACCTGTTCTCTTAACTACTCTGCATAAATGGATAACCTCATGCTAAATAGTTAATTCATTTTTCTGCAATGTATTTTAAATGTACACTTGCTGTACTACTTGATATTGTTTTATTTTTAACTGTTGTACCTATTGTTAAATTTTGTTTGTTTCCAAGAATGTATGTTCATAAGTATATAAAATGTATTTTTGGAGCTTTTCTCCCCAGGACTCCATTGAAAATGGGTTCATTATGGCCCAATGGACTATCCTGGTAAACCAACTACAATAAATAAATAAAATAAATAAATAAATTCACCGAGATGGATAATACAACAGGCAAAATGCCACAAAATTCACCGAGGAGGTTAATACAACAAGCAAAATGTCACAAAATTCACTGATGAGGATAATACAACAAGCACAATGTTGCAAAAATGTTAAGTATAATATACATGGGAGTCATAGTTTTAAAGTAGGTCTATATTACATGCTTGAAGCTTTAGTTAGTTGAATAACTAAAGCGTGATGACTAAATGTCGAAGTCCCAAAACCGCAAACTGCAGTTTCCACGTTTCCACACAGGGAAACAATTCCAATGTCCCAACTAACAAAAAAAAAAAAAAACATTAAACACAAACCAAGTGGGGGGCTTTGCCCTCCACATACTTCCTAACTAAATATACAAACTCTGAGATCACTCCACATTGTAGAAAGGGCAAAATCCACATAATGGCCAAACAAATTGTTTCCCTGTGTGGAAACTGCCGTTTGCAGTTTTGGGACTTCAACATTTAGTGATCGAGCTATAAGTATTTGATTACCTAATGCTAAGATCATGTAATATAGACCCTTTTAAAGTAGGGCACTAGCGCACACAGGCCAATTAAAATTAACATTGTTATGTAATCAGTAGTAATTCAAGACAGAAGCAACATCACTAGTCCTTCTGTTCACCAGGGGAAACCAGCTAGATTAGTTTCAGATGCAAATTTAGGACAGCACAAAATAGGACTTTTAAATCAGCACTAGCATACTGTAATTTATAAAATAATATTTCCCAGATGTTGTGGGACTGTTCTTTAAGTCAAATCTGGTAGCAGAGTTCAAAGTTGGTTGGGTATGTCATAGCCCAGCATAACACAGCAACATTCTACACAAGCGCAAGAGTAAAGATGCCATGAAACTGATTATTCTGGTAGAGGGTTTTTGTTGAGTCTACAACAGAAGATGCTATTAAAATTAATTAGTTGGGTGCATAAAATATTGCATGATGACTATAAGCACCAATCAAAGGAGATTAGAAATGATTGGGAAAAGAGAATAGAAATGCAATTTATAAAAGAGCAATGAGAAGAAATTTTGTAGGGCTGCCAAGCATGCAGCAAAGTCCAGTCCCCTGATTCTTTAAATGTCTTAAATACTGGCCTGGGATACTTTGTTTCATCATAGCAGACATTTTATCATATTTGTTCATGAAACTATGCATCTATTACACCAAAATAACCATGTTTGTCAGAGCTTTAAAAAACACTGGTAACCCCTGCAATTATCAAAATGCTTCCATTTCTTCAATGGTCAAATTCTAACTAATTAAACATGAACCCTTAAACAGTTCATTAATGCACTGCATATAATCAAACATGAACCCTTAAACAGGTCATTAATGCACTGCATATAATCAAACATGAACCCTTATACAGGTCATTAATGTACTGCATATAATCAAACATGAACCCTTAAACTGGTCATTAATGCACTGCATATAATCAAACATGAACCCTTAAACAGGTCATTAATGCACTGCATATAATCAAACATGAACCCTTAAACAGGTCATTAATGCACTGCATATAATCAAACATGAACCCTTAAACAGGTCATTAATGCACTACATATAATCAAACATGAACCCTTAAACAGGTCATTAATGCACTGCATATAATCAAACATGAACCCTTAAACTGGTCATTAATGCACTGCATATAATCAAACATGAACCCTTAAACAGGTCATTAATGCACTGCATATAATCAAACATGAACCCTTAAACAGTTCATTAATGCACTGCATATAATCAAACATGAAACCTTAAACAGGTCATTAATGCACTGCATATTGCATTACTACTTGTCCAAAAAGCAATATTTTTCTTACTAGCAGTAGTAGTTCTAGGGGGGCAAAACTGACGCTTAACACTAATAGGTTCATAGGTTCATAGGTTCATACTAGGCTATCTGCCCGAGGGCATTTACAAGCCTAGCCCATAGTTTTGTGGCTTACGCCACCCCTTTAGTATGGGGAACTATACCCATTATTTTGCTGTGCCTCTGTTGAGCAGTGACACTGAGGTAATCCCTGGGGTATATCTGCGATCTCCCATCCATTGGTCAAGATTTCTCTTGAACAAGGCCAGCGAGGTGCTCTGCCTCACATATACCGGGATTTTATTCCACAGCATAGGAGTCTTTGGGTGATGAATCTATCCTCCAGCCATATTAATAGCCGTGTCGAGGTTTAAGTCTCCTGCCCTTGTGGCTCTGACGGATCTAGATTTTTGAGGTGAAGCATATTCATCAAATCTGGGTTTGACATGGCCTTGTATGTTAGGCAAAGGTCACTCTGAGCAAGCGTAAGTGACTGAATAGAGCTGGAGTTCTTTCAGTCGGGCAGCATAGGACAGATGTTTGAGACCCTTTATCCTTTTGGTGAGGAACTTTGTGGCCTCTCCAGCTGCTGCAAGTGTCGGGTCAGATAGGGCATTGTACTCAATCATTGGTCTGATGAGTGATGAGTATAGGGAGACTATGACCTCCTTGATCTAGATGAGAATCCCTTCATGATAAGGTGGGCAATGTAGAAGGTCTTCCTAACTACTTTAGCTACATGGGTGTCGAATGACAGACTACTATCAACCTGGGTCCCCAGGTCCCTGATAACTTCTTCTATGCTCAGTGGATTGCCACCTATTTGGTAGCTAGTAACCTTGTTTTTCCCGGGTATGACTATGCATTTTTGGCATTTAACTTTAGGCCATGGCTCTGGCACCAGTTATCCGCTTCTGTGAGACCCTTCTGAAGGATATCTGTGTCAGATGTGTTTTCTACTATGGCTTCAGTTTGCAGTCATCTGCAAACTTTGTCAGCCATAACCCTCCTGTGTTTGCTTGTACTGAAAAGTAGATGCCAAACAAGAGTGGGCCCAGGACTGAGCCCTGTGGTACACCACTTGTGACAGGCTTTGAGTCTGACATGGTGCCAGCGACTCTGACCCTGTGGGTTCTGTCACTCAGCCAGTTTGCAACCCATCTTGTGATGTATGGGTTAACATTTAAGCTGATGAGTTTTTCAATGATACCCGAGTGGGGTATTGTATCAAGGCCTTCGCCAGATCGAGGTAGGCTGTATGGACTGCCTTTCCTCATCAATGGCTTTGGTGACTGTTTCAAAAAGTCAACCAAGTTTAGAAGGCATGATCTGCCTTTGACAAAGCCAAACTGGGATGGATCCAAAGTCTGCAAATTCCCTATGTCTTTATTTATGAGGTCCATTATGATCCTCTCCATGGCTTTGCAGATAAGGCTTGTCAAGCTAATGGGCGGTAATTTCCAGGGTCGGTGGAGGCACCGCCTTTGTGAAGTGGGACCACAGTTGCAGTGCGCCACCCCTGGCATGCATATCCAGAGGTAAGACTATGATTAAACAGCTGTCCTAGCTGTGGGTTTAATTCCTCGTTGAGTTCGTGGAGCACACAGCCGGGGACACCATCAGGTCCCATGGATGCTGTGTTTTTGCTTTGGAGAGAGCAGTTCTCACTTGGGCTGGAGATGTTTGGGGGCTGCAATCGCTGGTATAGATATCTCTCCTTTGGGGAGGGGAGAAGTTTGCACTGAACCTGTCAGCCAGTATGTTGGCAATGTCTGTAGGATCAGTAATCTTCACATCATTTTGAACTAGTTCTGAGCATATCTGGGAGGTTCCTCCCAGGTTTCTAACATAGCTAAAGAAGGCCTTATGATTGTCTTTTGAGTCTTTAGCTATTTTTCTCTCAAAATTTGCTTTGGATGATTTTATGAGAGCTCTTAGTTTTTACTTATAGTGATCAAGGGTGTCTTACCTTTTAAGGATTTTGCTCTATCTTGTAGTAGCTTCCTCCTTTGTTGTAGAGTTTGTTTATGGCTGGGGTCCACCAGACTGGACGCTTGTCTTTGGTACAAAGAGTCTTTGTTTTGTTGGGATTGCCTTATCCATGCAGTCCTGCAGGTGCTGGTAGAAGGCATTTGTAAGTGATTCAGCTGCTTGAGTACTGTTTGGGGCCTTAAAGGAGACCACACTAGTCTTTAGAAGTGTGAAGTCGGCTTCGAGAAGTTCTTTGCTGTGGTCTTTTTATTTCAGGTGGGGTGGGATGAGGACCTCCAGCGAGATTAGTTTGTGATCTGATCTCACCAGTGAGGGGTATGTAACCCGTGTTGAACATTGTGCTCCCATGTTCGTGATGATGAGATCAAGTATGTTTTCTCCTCTTGTCGGGATGGTGACTAGTTGTTCCATGGCATTTGAGTTTATGAATTCCAGGAACTTTTGGGCTAGGGTGTTTGGGCTTGAGTAGTGTTCCCAGTCTATATTAGGGTAATTGAAGTCACCTAGTATGATGGTGTTTGGTGATACATTTATCCCCTCTAGTGTTTTCAGGAAGGCCATGTGAGGTTCCTGAGTTTGTGAGGGTGGCCTGTAACATGCTACAATTTGCAGAGCAGTCTTGCCTATGGTTAATTGCACCTGGATGGTCTCCGATGCATCGTGCGTTGAATAGATTAGGTTCATAGATTAGTACTAGGCCAATTGCCCTTGTGAGCCATTTTAAGCCTAGCCAATTATCCCTTGTGAGACTCAAACCCTGCACCTTGTGTTTGTAAGGCAAACACCTTAACCATTAGGCCACCATCCCAACAAACATGTATCAGGAAAAGAGGCAGCAGGCAAGGAACAGCAGTAAAAGAAAATAATATTAATATCAAATATTCATGAAGAATATCATACTGCACAATCTGCTCCTTCCATATCAGAAAACAAGCATAGGAAAACATGTAAACGATTTTTAGCATTAAACAGACTCTGTTATTTCACACGGATTGGGATTTGCAGGTGATGATGCCTCACTATGTCAAACACCATTTTGTAAATTATAAAAACACACTTTTAAAAATGCAGTTTGCAAAATATATCCAATCTATTTTGAGTTTATACATCAATTATTTGTTTGCAGGAATATAACATCGCATTTTACAGCTCCGATTTGTACCTCAGCTAATACATGGAGAGAAAGATTGATGATGCTCAAGTCTAAATTTGAACTTCTGTAGAAAAAAGTTAATTGTTACACATACATACCAGCATTCATATATAGGGGCCCTTTTACTTTGGTACTTCATTTATCTGGAAGCTACAAACACACAAATTCATACAAGGTACATAAAGTATCAGGCCAAGCATTACTTCTTTTCATGTGTTCTCTTCTGATTTCACACTTGTCTCTGTCTTGTTCTAAAGATTTTGGAAGCTGTAGACTTCACATTCAGTTGAAATGGCCACATGAGGGTATTTTAGACTGGGGCTGAAACATTCAACTCCATTTGAATCTTTGAATTCATCACATGATCTCATCTTCCTCGGCTGGTATTGGTTCTTGGTGATGTCATCCTCTCGCTCTTTCCATTTCTTTCCTCTTTGGGATATTGCCAGGAGAAAATAGTTTTATTTTTCTCCAACTCAAAATTAATTGTTTTGAGCTTTTCCTCCAGATATTAAGTGGAAAGGGAGACATGTAGCTGCTAATATTTTATATTAAGGAATACCACAGTCTGGAATAACATCATGTTCAGAACAGTTCTGTAAACCAGGAACAGTCTCTCTGGCTAGTACTGGCATGATTTCCTGATGTAAACACCCCATGCTGGTTAGCATTGATAAATCACATTCCAGTGATAAATACAGTCCAGTTTTGTACACGTCTTCTATTGACTCTTAGCAACTACTTATCATTTGTCTAAATTATGTAACGTCTTGGGTTATCACCGTGTTTAATGACAACAATTTCTTGGTGCTCTGTGTTTTTCTCATTTGGATACTAGCTAAAGTGTAGACACCACCCGGGCTGTTTTGCCAAATGAGGATTTGTGCTTTAATTTAGCTTGTTTCCAAAATGATCATGCATTCTGGGGGTAACAGTAGTGATAAAATGCGTAAGGTTATGTTCATTCATCCCTCCCCCCATCATCAGCTGAGGAGATGATAGCTCAAAAGGTTGCATTGTAACCAAAATGGATGAATTGGAGTGGTTCTGTATTAAAGCAATGCTAAGTAATAGGCTAGTTTTGAAATGGCAGCACATTTTTCATAAATGTTTATAGTTGTTATGATTCTTTCTACTAGTGTACCAGATAGCTGATATCTTGAAATGTTATCACTTGCATAAATTACATTTTTGTGAGTGTGGAAACAAATTAAATACCCCACTTGAAAACTGTAGCCTGTTGTCAAAAATAATTATGCCTGAATTCATTGATGTGAAATTATTTAACAACTCGTAATAAATGATTTTCATGTTGTAATATATAGCTTGTATGACTTTAGGATTCCTGGATAATAACAACATACATCAGATGCAGGATGCTTTTGGAATAGATTCATGAGGAACTGTATACTTGGCATTGCTTTTGCAAAACATGTTGAAATCTGACAGATTTTTAAAAAAATCATTTGGACTTGATGCGACATAACATGCCAAAACATTATGTAATGCATTCTCTCTCGCTTCACATAACAATACCCAAATGGATTCTCTCTAGTATATGGTTCCATAACTGTTTTGTACATTTGTTTGATGGTTTTAAACAACAGCCATTCTAAACTATGAATTTAATCATGAAAAGTGTAATGCATTTGCATGGTGACTGGAACTTTTTTTCATCTGGCCATCCTGTCATTCTTGTGTGATACTGTCAAGTCCTCTAAATAAGTCTGTGTGCTGTCCAAAAATATCAAACAAAATGTCAGAGTTAATGCATTTGTTTACATTAGGCTTTTCAGCATCACTGCACAATGAATTCTGTCTGTTTAGTTTAATAGACCAGGCTGCTCTAATGTGCAAATCATCTGCTTTATTAATATGTACATTATTGCCTTCATAAATGTAGAAAACATGGACTGCAGGGATGTATGAATAAACTTCCTCACAGAGCCCCTCTGCAATTTTATGAGTCATCTACTTCTCAAGTATGCAACTGTTTTTCTTGACTGACTGCATATTGCTCTTTAGTGTACTCTGACTGTATTTATTTAATCCTGCCCAGTTGCCCAAAAGTCATTCTCCAATACATAGTTGCTGTATTTACTCAATTTGAAATACAATATAGTAGGTTTGGGTTTTATAAACAAAACACAGCTCTTTCTGGTGCAGTTGCTGTGTTTATGACCAGAATAAATAAGCAACATAGCTATAGACTTGTTGATGTACTTTTCTAGATTAATTTCAGCATAAAAGTTGTTCATCTGTTCAAGATGTTTTCACAGCAGTGGATGTAGCAAACATATAATTAATAAACAAATGCATATTTAAAATGTAAACTTTACAAATTACTGCTATACACTTTGTTTCAAAATTGAGTTTACAGATAACATTTCAGTTAATTATTTGGTCGGCACCACCTTGCACTGTCTCAGGAGCAAGGAGTCAAGAAGGTTCATGAGTAAATATTCCTGGATTTCCTATCCAAGCATCTGTGATAGATCAAGGAAAATTTTAATTTGCCAATGATATCCATTAGAAATTCACTCAAGTGTTAGGCATTAGGTGATTGTAAAACTTTTCATAAGCATTTCTTGAAGGATTGCATGCCGTTGTTAAAAAGTGATCTGAATTTTTGTACAGCTGCACTAAGTGCAGCTATCGAGTACACATCACAGCCAGCTGCACACATGGTAGATCTCTATTTGGTATTCATATACTCAGTGTAGAGCTACAAAACAAGGGTACATGGCAGATTATGCTAATGAAAGCATAAGAATCTGAATTGCATGTTAATTAACCAAAGCAACATGGTAGAGCTATGCAGGAATGTATAAAGCAATCATATACACTCAGTGTAGCAATTGCCCTGAAATCCAAAAATGTTTGGATTACAGCTATAATTGCAAATAGAAAAAAAATCATGTTAGCAGTTTCTGCTAGTATTATAAACCTGAATGTGTAACAGGCTTTAATTCAAGGTGCTGCTGCTGCCAGACCTCGTCCAAGATAAAGTAGATGACATAAAAATTGTGGAGTGATAACCAGGTAGAAAGGGAAACACTAGAGGAAATATACAACCTCTGCTGCCCTTACCTAAGGCCCCAGAGAAATCATGGAGAACCCCTCACAATGAAAACAAAGATACATGTCGATTTACATATATTAGCTACAAGTACTTTCCAGAAACACACAGGGGCTATAGTACAGATTTCACAAACCTCAGTTTCCAGAATATTACATCAGTTTCTAAATGCAATGCTACAACATTCAAGGGAGCACATTTGTTTCCCATGCACCCCACAGGAGGGAGCAAGAACCATGCAGGGATATTTTGCAATATCAGACTTCCCTGAAGTTTTGTGGGGCAAAGATTGAACACACATAGTAATGAAAGATCCCACCTGGGTAACAAGGAAGGAGGTACATTAACAGGGAAGAATACCACTCTATAGACTGTCAGGTTGTCTGAAATGCCCATCACCAATGTCTGTGCAGGTAACCTAGGCAATTTTCACTTCTCACACATATGGCATACCTATGACCTGTATGCAAGGTTTGCTAGGGGTGACTTTCCACAAGGGTATCTAGTGGGGAATGCAAGTTATGCACTGGAACCTTGGATCATGATGCCCATGAGAAACCAACACTACCCCATCAAGCAAGGATACAATGATGCTCAGGTTCAAACTGGAAATATCATAGAATGTGTATTTGTCTTGCTCAAATTAAGGTTCCAGTGCCCTCATGAGGTGCCCTGCAGTATGACCGAGCAACCTCTGCCAAAATAATTATAGCCCATTCCATGTTGCACCATAATGCCCTCATGATGGCTCAGGAGACAACTTCAACAAGGACAACTAAGGGCAGCTCCTCAGTTCCCAGTACCAGAAGTAGGGCCAGCAGCTCCAGCAGGTAGTGATGAGGATTCTCAATAAGAACCACCAGCCACAGATGCTGCCACAGACAGAGGCGTGCACAATATACCATGGTTCTGGTTTAGAGGCAAAGGATAGTATACACACACACACACACACACACACACACACACACACACACACACGTACACTGACTATGTAAATGAAAGAATAAAAGCCTTGGCACATACAAATATGAAAACTCTTGCCTGGAGAACTGTACAGCCTTAACTTAACCATGTAATGGTTGGATTCTGTTAGCATCAGACAGCGATAGTCCCTCAAACAAGACATCTTTTATCTGAAGTATTTACAAGGTAAGTCTGGAACCTGTATAGAAAAAGCAAGACAGTTATATAACAGATTACTGTAATATGCAAGTTCTCATATATCTCTGAGTTGATATATGCCCCAGGTGTATAATAATTTCAGTAATATACTACCAGGGATGTTTGCAATGTACAGCTAAAGATTTTGCCTAGTAACGTGCATCAAGCATTTCAGCTGACCACTGTATATAAACCATTGAGCAGGTCAATATTAGCATCATTTGCACAAGTTAACAGCAAGTGATACTTAAACATCAACTTTGACTGTACTAGTGAGAACAGTAACAGAAATAGGCTATGAGTCAGTGACTACAGAAGCAATCATCACCTGAACTATGATTAAAACATTTATTTTGCAATATATTTATATTAAAGGAAGGTTCTCAGTAAGCAAGCATTAGTTATACACTCTGTGCATCAAACATATATGCAAACTAAAGTCACAAAGAAATATGCAAAGGGCAGGGCACAGTTATTATCACTTGCACAGGGTAGATGGATGAACAGGAGGGCAAGCCTGACACCAAAGAAGTGAGTGTGTTCAATTAAAACAAAAATGTATTCCTTAGGCATCCAATTTGTTGGGCCAGTAGCAAGATATATGCAACAGTCAACATTACTGCTTAGATAAGTAGAGTGTGTGTGTGTGTGTGTGTGTGTGTGTGTGTGTGTGTGTGTGTGTGTGTGTGTGTGTGTGTGTGTGTGTGTGTGTGTGGTGATTTGGGAATGTATTTGTTGAAAGTTATTGTGTCTGCAAAATCACAAATAAACACAGTGTTAACACTATGTCTCGGACATGTGAGAGTTGTGCCTGGTAGACTAGTCAGTTCAACGTCATTGTCCCTGGCCATCAGAGCTACCTCTGCCATGAGTTACACTGTTAGTTCCATAGCACTGGCTAGAATTTGGTGTGCTACCTGAATGTGAGAGGTGTCTGTTAGAGGAGTACTCATTACATCTATGTCTTGGACCATGACCACATGACCTACCATGTCTGGGTGTGAGCACCACAATCACTGATAGAGAAATGGAAATAGTGCCACTACAGGAGTGCCAATGTAGCAGCTCTATGGCAATATGGATGTCAACCCTCCCCATGCAGATGTTCCATTACAGACACTGCCCAATCCAGTGTGTCATTAATCATGTTCAAGGAGTCAACAACATGATTTATGCAGTCCTACACATCAGAATGCACATTCTTTAGTACTCAAACTATCTCTTCTGAGGCCCTTGTGGAATGTCCCTGTGCCTACGTGATGGCCTGACACCTTCATCTTGTGGCACCTACTGACATTCAAACTTCAGAAGGAGGGTGGACTGCAGGTCTCCTTGGAACACCTCTACTAATCCACCTGTGGAGATTCAGACAGTTCTGCAACTGGAGTAGCCACACTACCCTGATCACCTGTGTCATCCTCACCCTGTTCTATGTCTCAGGTCTCTGTGTCATACTGTGTCATAGGTATGCATGGACATACTGACTGTGTCCAAAATAGGGGCAGGAGATGTTGGAGGCCATATCTCAGTGTCAGACTGACCCTCTGCACCCCCAGACTGTGTCTCTTCATTGCTGCTATCATCATCAGAGGTTACAGGTACTCTGACATCAAGTGGCAGGAGCTAAGTTCTAATGGCAGGATCACCTATGGTAACAAGTAAGCAACACAAAAAAGGGAAACAGAATAAACAATTATCAAAACTATATTATGTACAATGTATATTAAAATTAATGCTGATGGAATGAAAACAAATAACTTTCACTTATACAGGCAGCTACCATTTGTACATTAAAAAGAATACAGAAGGTATGCATACGATGTGTAGCTGATCATGCAATAAGAGAACCAGATGTGCTTAAATATAAAAAAGGGATATAAAACATGGATGATAAGGATCGCAAAACAAATGACAAAAATTTGCCCTCCACTGGACTTCCTTCCCTCATTCTCCCTCAGTGTTTCTTCTATCCCCATCCATCCATCCATCCATCTCTCTCTCTCTCTATGTGTATATTTATATACATATATATATATATATATATATATATATATATATATATATATATATATACACACACACACACACACACACATATATATATATATATATATATATATATATATATATATATATATATATTAATATGGATCTAGGACTAATTACCAATTACATGTTTCAATGAAACTGAAACGGCTGAGCACACTTTCGTGAAAATCTGCTGAAAAAAAAAAACAGATTTAAAAAAAAGATAACAGTAATCACGTTTATGCAGGGGGGCAAGCCCCCCTGCAACCTGCATGTGGGGGATTGTGTCCCCCGCACATCCCCTACTTTTATACTCTTACTCCAAAATCGCACTACAGTGCTGCAATCTCAGCATAAGGCATTTTCTCATGGTTTTTTTTTTGGCTTAGTTTCACAAAAGTGCTTTTTGGGTGAAAAAACACTTTTGCAAAACTGTGCTTGCTCATTTCAGTTCCGTTGAAATGTGTAGGTGATCATTAGTCCTAGACTCATTAATATATATATATATATATATATATATATATATATATATATATATATATATATATATATATATATATATATACACATACATACATACATACACAATAATGGCAATTATTTAATTATATTGCATATGTGGAAGTTCTACAGTAGACACACTTGAAAGTCTTCCATGTCAGCCCCAACAATAACAGTTCTGTGTGAACCCTGTGGTGAGCTGTCTGCATCTCTGATAATGGACAGGAACATCTCTATTCAGTCAATGTTAGCTTGGTAGCAGGACAAACACTAGTAGCCTTACATTCATTTGCAATTGCAGTTGCCTGACATCTGGCTGCAGTGATCATTTCATTGGCGATATGTCTTATTTTGGAATGGGTATGACCATGGCCTCAGACTACATTCACATCATTGACCACCTGCTACCAGATATGGTCACAGGAGGAATAACACATGGTAACACACTGCCTGAATGATCACATCATTCTTAACATCAGTATCTGGGGATTACAGGGTGCTGATATCTTGGGCACCATAGCTCTTAATGAGCGGAAACATAACAGGAAATAAACAATACATAAGTAAAACTAAATTGATTGTTAACCCAAAAAATACTTATGAATGTATTTGTCCATCATACATAAAATCCATGAAAAGAAAGGCTCCATATGAGCGCACACATCTTTTAATACAGATCCCCCACATACAAACACACTTTCCAAAGAAAGAACATAATTGATAAACTGAAAAGATAACAAACATTACTGTAACTCTATAGTACATTGCAGCATTAACAAAAATAGTGTAATCTTGTCAAGGAAAACTGGATAACATTGTTTTGTGATACCCACTTCAGTGAAGGGCAGCCAGGTATACATCCCATGTTTAACACAATTTTCTGTGCTAATAATGCAAAAACCCATGATCTTGCTCATAAGTAATACAAGAGTCTTCTGCACTAAGTGGTCCACTTCCCAGATTGGAATTCCCATTAAATGTCAGCATTATTTAGAAAAATTCTTAAGGGTCAAGAAATAAGTGCTATATATGGCTATGCCAAATGGAAGTATAGCTGGTTAAACTAACATCCTGAACTACAAATGTAGCCTGCATGAAGAGCTAAAATGCTCATAATTTACTTAAAAATAAAAAAAAATCTTATTTTTAAACTATAGAAAACTACTTGCTACAACTGTAGCAAACATTCACTACAGTGTATGCCCTAGCTGCATTGAACAACACAGCCCTTACATTTTAGTTACAGATTAACAAGCAAGTGCTATAGTTTAGACCACACACATTTTCTACAGCACTTGGGTTTGGCCACAAATGCCATACCAGTATTGCATTAAAGAGAGATCAAGATCAGCTGATCACTCCCTCCCAACACTTTGTGAATGGGCCAGCTGCCCTTTTTGTCCCACTCCAGCTATGCTACTGATGCCAAAACCTACCGAGAATAATGCAGGCAGTAAGCCAATGGTTGCATTGTGAATTGCAATCCATAAGTAAGGTTAAACTACATCAATTTAAAAACAGCAACCTACCTTTGCAGCATGTCAGTTTTAAATGTTGCAATAACTTTTCAGAGGAAGTAGCAGTATCAAGCTTTCTGGATACAGTCTCTCCTACTATGGTACAAGTGCCTTACCTACATGATTATATTTATATACTGCAGATTCAGCCCTCTCAGCACTGTGAGTGTGCAAATGAGGTGTGAACTGATTAGCATTCATGAATTCCACAATCTCCACTAAGTGCAGGGTAGGTAAACATGGTATAAGGTCCTACACAATTGTGTGCACTTGACCTAGCAATGCAAGGATGAGCATTGAGAACTGTTACATGCTAAAGGCGTGCACGCATGAATGATTAATCTGACTGCAGTAGGAATAAGGTTTTCACAGCCAGTCCTCTTTGATGTACACTTACCAAGGGTGTGTCAGGTAGTATGTTGAATTACTTATGAAAGCAACATTTTTAACATTTATATGAATTGTTTATGACCACAGTTTCTGCCACTGAGTACATTAAGTTTTCAATTCTAAGGAAGTACTTTAGTCATTGAAACATATATCAACTACAAGACAAACCAAACAGCAGTCTTGTTAGATAAGTATAGATAAGGGAGTGATGCTAGCAAAATAAAGACAAGAAAAGTGGTGCAGTGTTGCGTTTTTTATTTTATATTATGCGAGTAAAGATTACCTTCCCTACTGCCAGTATCACAGGTACCTGCCTGTCTAATTGAAAATTATACAAGAGAAAGTTCAGAACTTGGTTTTGTTGTACCTGCAATGTAATTTGATACTATGTCACATCTTGGGAAGATGTAACTTCATTTCTTTCTTCTCAGTGTAAGTATGCGTCTGTGTCTGTAGCACATATTGATAATAATCTCGTGTGTTTTGAGAATGCCCAGGTGTCTTGGGGTTTAAATCCAGAGAGGATGCACTTTGTGTAAACATAATGATGTTTAAGGAGCATATGTCCATGTTGCAAGCCAACAAAATTGAGGAAGCATTAGAAATGGACATCTTATCTACTTGTTTCAAGGGATTTCCTCTATTTAAGCATTTTTGTTTCTTGTTATTATTTGCATGGCATTTGGCTTTGCACACTCCTGAATGCCAGTGGTCCATAGCACTGAACTGCAGTTCTCTCCCTAAAGAAAAAAATAAAAAAAATGAATTTGGGGCTTCCTTCAGAAGTGCACATTGCACTTTAGCCTGGTGCCAGTGTGCAGATATCAGCACTCTGGATCATACTAAGTGAAGACAATGCAACTTTCAAATGCATTTCTCTGTGACACAAAGGGTAAGTGAAGTGAGTTTGGAGAAATAAGACAAATGATGTAGAGATCAAACTAGATTGCAACAAAATTTTATGACTGATTAGAATAATCATTGACACCCAGTGTTATATATGAAATTGTAGGATAAATGCTAAGATGCATGACAGTGATCATACCTGTAGCCCATGTGAATGTATGATATAAAAGTGTTGTAATCTCACCTCTTTGCATTATTAATAATATGTGCTATGGATGTCATGACATATGGCATGTTGTAGAATGTGCTAACATAAAAGCAGTAATATGAATAATGTGGACATATTATAATATATCCTGTATTACTTATCCATATCTCACAATTTTTCATCATAGCACTTATTCAATATATTTAATGATGTCATTAGAAAATATACGTTTTGTGGCAAGAATGGCCTCCTGTCATTGTCTATGTGTCCCCTTTCTAAGCAATTACCATGACATGAAATCTTGGTTATGTGTAACCTAAATGCTACTTGTGACATTGCAAGCATGTTTGAAAAGATTGACTGTGTCCTCCTCATGCTATAACAGTTTTGTTCCTTGCGATATATATATATATATATCCATTAAATGTGTTATTTTGCAAAAAGAGTTTTGAGTTTTTTTGGTAGAATACCTTTTGCATTTGTACTCTGGTTGGCAGCTGGCAACACAGTTCATCTCCTAAGGAAAAAAGTGAAAGATTTAATTTGGGCTGCATTTTGAAGAACAAATTAGCTTGGCACCATGTGTACGGATGTCACCACCCCGAATAGTACTCAGTAAAGAAAATGCATCTGTTGAGTAGCTTTCTGTGTGGCACATGGTATAAAGGAAGTGAGCTTAGAGAAGTAAGATAGGAGATGCAGCATTCAAATCCAGTTAAATGATAATTTTACAGAGGGTTGTCTGGATACTTATTTACATACATTTTGTTATTATATTGTGTTGTTGTTTGAAACTGAACTATTCTCATTATTACTAACAACATGCAAACTGTGGTCTGTCCACTTCTCCATTATTTGGCATTATCTATAGTCCTTAAACTTTGTGTCAGAAATTAAAGTTTTGATGTATGAAGGATGAATCTGTGACTATAATGCACTTCTTCCTCTGGTCATTGCTTGGTATGCTCTTTGATTCCTGTAATTTTCTTTTAGTGTTTTGTTCCTTTTGCAATTATGCTCCTCTGTGCAGCACACAAACATGGTTTACTTCCAAAGGAAGAATTGAAAAATTTTACTTCATATGCCTTCCGTAGTGCAATCAGCACTCAAGATAGTACTCAGTGAATAAATTGCAGCTCTCACACAACTATTTATGTGGCACAAGGTATATGTGAAGTGACCTTAAAGAAACAGTGCAGTTGATGCAAGGTTCAAATCCAGTTGACAGAGGGGGTCAGAATGCCATTTGCCAAAATAGTTTGATTAGGAATGTCACAATAAATGCACATGCATATCATAACTATGTTTATTTCAATAAATGTATCATTACTGCTTGCTGTAGAGACACAATATAATGTGTGTAAATTATGTACATGACAATGATATGCAATGTACAAAGCACATGCATAGGTATGATGCACACAATATTTTTGCTACAATTCGTATGAGTTATCATATATCATAAGTATGTATTTATGGCAGTATGCCTTCTAAAGTATATATATGTAATCTAACCCACTATGTATTATTCAGGTTATGCAACTGCATGCATCTAAAATGCATTTTCAAACACAAATACTGCATTTTTCATAGAAATGCAGTCCCATGAATAAGTTAAGTCACAGACACACAGACATCTCCAATGCATATCTTCAGTCTTTTTATGTTAGAATACCTCTGCTTATTATGGTTAAAAGTAAGGTCTCCTGTGACAATGATAGTTAATAAACAAAGTTTAATATTTATCCTTTTGTTTGTTTTTTTTTTAATGGACTCGATTCCCAAGTGGTACTACTCAATTTACTGGTATGGAAGTCCAAACAACCCAGTATGACATAAATTATAGCATTTTTTCTCCAAACAACCATGATTATGACAAACACCATAAAGAATTTCAGTGTCAAACACTGAAATATGTGTCAATAGTCTGAACATCACACATGGCCAAATCTCACTGCCATATATTACAGTTTCTGAGCATTTTGATGTATTCAGTGCCAATGTGTCTGGCAAGCCACTACTCTGTTTCCAATTGTACAAATGCAACTGTGCAGGCTGCTTGTCTGTGTACAAGCTGTTACACATGGAACATGAATTGGGCACCAGTTCATACCCATAGTTCTAGATGGACTGTTGCAGACACGGTTGGTGATGTAGGGATGGGTGTTGAGGAGTCCAGGATTTTTGTGGCACTCCTTATGAAGCACTACAACCAGAGGCTGCTGCAGGGGATTATACCAGGTCAATGGTGTATCCAGTGCAACTGGCATCCCACACACCGGGGAGCAATGTGGTCACCACTACAGTGATATGAAGAGGTCCACATTATTTAGGACTGCAGACACCCCTCAGCTGAGTAAGTATAGTGACTCATCATCTGCCGATAATATGGCATTAATTAGCCAGAAAATGCAAATTGTTATGCTTTCATGTATGTATTTATTTTCTTTTCCCTTACTGTGCAACTGCAACAGTGATATAAAAAAATAATTATTTTTCCATCTCTCTGTCTTTCTCTATCTCTCTCTGTCTCTGTGTTTACCCCTTCTGCTTTAGTAAGTTTCCACTGTCCCTTCAATTGTGTGCTTTAAAGAGTTTGAAATAGGAGTTCTTCTGTGACATAATGTGACACTCATAGGATCATAGAATCATAGGAAGTTTCTAGGCTAATGGGCCAAGGGCCTAACAAAACTAGCCAAATGTACCCTTGTTATCATGATCAGCACCTATTGTCCCTGTCCAGCAGCAACACAAGTGGAACCCCATGGTGAATTCGTGGTTACCCATCCAATCATCCAGACTGCTTTTGAAGAGGGCCAATGAGGCTCTGTTTGATGTGAAGAGGGAGTCCATTCCAAAGGCATGGTAACCTCTGGGAGACAAATCTGTCCCTCCAGCAGGTTCTATTTATGTCACATACCAGGTTTAGGTCCTTAGAGTGAGTAAACCATGTGCCTTTTGACTTCTGGATGTGAAGCAATTCCAATAAAGCAGGGTCAGATATTGCCTTATACACAAAGAAGAGATCACCTCTGAGTAGTGTGCATGAAACAGAATAAAGTTACAGGGATTTCAGCTGATCCACATCAGATAGCTGCTGAAGACCTTGAATTTTCCTTGTGAGGAACCTTTGTGGTCTCTCCAATTGCTGCAGGTGCTTTGAAAGGTACATACCAAAAGGGGTATTGTACTCAATTATTGGTGTAATGAGTGAAGAGTACAGGGAGGTGATAACATCTCCTTTCCTCGAGGCAATGCCCTTAGTTATGGGATGAGCCATATAGAATGCCATTCTTACCACTGTAGAAATGTGATCAAAGCAAGATTGCTGTCAACCTGAGTGCCCAGGTCTCTCAATACTGAGTGCATACTTAGGGTATTGCCATTTATGGGGTCATTTTCAGGAATATCGCTCTTACTGAAAGGGATGATAATACATTTTTTGCATTGACTTTGAGGCCATGACTTTGACAGGAGCACAGGAAAATAATTTTCTTGGATAGCGAAAGCCAGGGTACCTTTTTGGCTAGGCTTGTATAGGCCCTAGGGCCAATAGCCTAGTACCTACCTATGAACCAATCATTTGTTTGAGTCACACCTTCCTGAAGGATGTTGACATCATTTGGGGATTCTATGATTGCACTGTTTGCAGTTGTCAACAAACTTTGTCAGCCAGAGTCCCTTGGGTTTAGCTTGTACTTCAGAGAAATAGATTCCAAACAATAGAGGTCCCAGGACTGATCCCTGTGGAACACCACTGGTTATGGGTCTGCTGTTGGAGGTGGATTTCCCTATTTTGACTGTATGTGTTCTATTAGTGAGCCAGTTCACAACCCACCTTACTAAATAACAGTTGATATCTAGCTGAGAGAGTTTGTCAATGATGCCTAAGTGAGGGATAGTGTCAAATGCCTAGGCTAGGTCTAGGTGGGCTGTATGCACAGATTTCCCCTCATCCATGGCCCTGGTGACTGTCTCGAAAAAGTCTACTAGGTTTAACAGGCACAATCCCCCCTTGACAAATCCAAATTGGGTAGGAGCTAGTGTTTGGAGATTGCTTATATCTTTGTTGATAAGGTCCATGATGATTTTCTCCATGGCCTGGCAGATAAGGCTAGTCAGGCTAATAGGTCTGTAGCTCCCAGGGTCAGTAGAAATGCCACCTTTGTGCATGAAAATTATGGTGTCTGTTTTCCATTCAGCTGGGACAAAGCTGGTGCTTAGACTGTGACTGAAAAGAGTACCCAGTGGTGATGCTAATTTTTGTTTAAGCCCATGTATGATGTAGCCTGGTATGTTATTAGGTCCCATTGATGCTGTTTTTTGGCCTTAGAGAGGGCATTTACAACCTACTCTTTAGAGATACAAGGTAGGGGATAGGTGGCAGGGATGTACTGAGGTACGTGAGGCAGGGACATGGGAGTGAACTTTTCATCAAACCTGTCAGCTAACTGGTTAGCTATGTCCACCGGCTCAATATATGTGTCAACATTAACTACCAGTTCAGCACAAATCTGTGCCTTACCTTTTAGGTTATAAATGTAACTAAAAAATGCATTATGGTTGTCCTTTGTTAAGGAAGTTAATTTGGATTTGAAGTTTGCCTTGGAGGACTTCACAAGAAGTCTTATTTGCTTATTTAATTTGTCTCCTGTTTAGAGCCTGCGCCTTCTTAATCTTAGACAGCAATTTCTTCCATTTATTGTAAATCCTGTTAATGGTGGTTGTCCACCACCACTCCACACTGTGGACTGATCTTTGTATACTTTTAAGGGTTCTAATCCAGGCTTTGGCAAAGTGTTACTGACTGTTTTTAGTAACCTATTTTATGTGTAGCTGTTGCCTTCATATTGTGTTGATCCACAGTTATCCTGCTTGGTCTCTGCCTCTCTTAGCCCCTATATATCTTGTCCTTCTGTGTGATCAGTCTTTGTCATCCACATTTGCACAATGTCTGGTGATGAGCACCACCTGTAATTTAAGTTAAATGGAAGTACACAGCTTATGGCAAGATCTTGTGAAGTTTTGCCTTTGACTACATTTCATTGGTGCACTTTGTGCTACTGTGCTTAGCCTCACTACACTGTGTACAGTCAGGATAATCTTCTCTTGAACAGGCTGAAGAGTTGAATGTATACCATGTAGGATTTTCAAATGTCAAATATTGTTAGGAAACATTCTTCACTGGATCATTTAATATGCTTCTGGCTATAATGTACACCTGATGTAATGTTAAATTTGTCATTACTGTGATAAAGCCTGATGGCTACATTCTCCCTCGCCTCATTGTTTTATGACTGCCCAATAAAATTAGTAAAACAAAGTTTGTAAAGTAACATTTCCTGTGCGGTGTGTTGATGTAATTCACATGTCTGTGAAATACTTTTTGCATAGTTTCAATGGTTCAAATCCAGAAGAATGTGAAAATTATATTTAATGTTTTAATAATACTATCATGTTCATAAGTGTTACCTACATATCTTAGTAACCCACCTTTATCCTGCTTATGTCTCAATCATGGTTATGTTTTCTGACCCCCACTTTGTCTCTGTTGGAAACACTTGATTTTACATAGCATAACAGGCCACTTATCAAGAAAAACATAAAATTAGCACACTCCAAGGGTGTTAAAAATGACCCAGTAAAATTCTAACATTCTTTATGTCTTTCTGTCACTGTCTCCATGTCTGTATGCATTCCAAATTCTATACCTTCACTTTTTACTATTTCATATATGTTAGGCTACTGGATGTAATGTACATGTTAAGTGATTTTACAGTGTCATGCAGTCAATGAAGAGTAATTCATACATTCGTCTATGCTTCAATCAGTTGTCATGTTTGAAGCTTTTAAACAGTATTTATTATGTGGTATGGTTAGATAATTCTTAGCTTTATAGATCTTTTTTCTTCTTGGAATACTGTCAAGGTTTCATTCCAGATGTATGCCAAAGTGTTTTTAAATGTTTGGCATGACCGCTGTGGGTGTAACTGTTGAATACACATTTCCTTAGCAAAGCATTATCCTGCCTTCTAAATAGCAAGAAACATGACCTATCAGGCCCTCCAAAATTATTATTTAATTGTAACCACCAAACCGATTTTGCGCCTCATAAATGGAGAACAGCAACAGTCATCTCTTTGCACAAAGGTGGGTCATAGACCCTGGAAACTACAGACCCATAAGCCTCACTTGCCTTATATGTAAAGCCATGGAAAGAATTATTATGGAAACATTCATTAGCAATATAGTGAACCTCCAGACACTGGACCCAACCCAGTTTGCATTTGACACAATGCCCCACTAGGGCATTGTTGACAAACTCAGGATGTTAGGTACAAATCTGTATGTCACCCAGTGCATAGCCAACTGGCTCACAGATAGGACCCAGGAACTTAGAATTGGGGAGTCCACCTCTACAGAGAGGACAGTCACAAGTGGAGTCACTCAGGGATTGGTCCTTGGCCTGCTCCTGTTTGGCATTTACTTCTCTAAAGTCAAAGCCAATGTTAATGGTCTCTGGCTAAATATATTTGCAGATGATTGCAAATTAGAAGCTGTCATTTAATCACACACTGACACAAATGTTCTCCAGGAATGCCTGACACTGACAAACAACTGGTGTCAGAGCCATGGACTAAAACTAAATGCCAAGAAATGCATAATAGCATCCTTTGGGAACTCATCCACTCCTGGTAACTATCATATTGACAACACACCCCTTAGAGTTGACCCAGAAGTCAGGGACTTAGGGACAAAAAAATAGTAATCTAGCCTTTGACCATCATGTGTCTACAGTAGTGAGGAAATCATTCTATGTTGCACACCTTATAAACAGGGAAGTCATTGTTCCACTGTATTCAGCATTCATCAGATGTATCATTGAATATAATGCACCTTTGGTATGTACCTAACCAGGCATATCCAACAACTGGAACATCCACAGAAATTCCTCTGTAAAAGATTACAGAGCATTAGTAAAATGTCCTATGCAGACTGCATCAAGGCCCTATCCTTTTATTCTGTCTTCTACAGGCTTTTGAAGGGAGATCTATGACTGGCATACAGGGCATTGTCAGACCCCACTCTGATGGACCTCCTGTATATCCACAAAACATACCAGCACCCGAATTATTCACTCTAAAGACTTAAACCTTGCCGGTGATATAAATGGGACCTGCTGGAGAGATAGGTATGTATCCCAGAGACTACCACTTCTCTGGAACAGGCTCCCCATCCATGTGAAGCAGAGTTTCTCCCTAACTCAATTCAGGTGAAACTTGGACAATTGGATGGGGAACAGGAAATTCATCCCTGGTTAGGCACCTATGTCTCTAATGCACATAGGCAACCTGTAAATAGTTCATCACATATTGCTAAACTCTATTTCTACATTTAAGCAAGCTTTATCTTATACCTTACTTATGTTGCATATTTGTAGCAAAGTTACTTTCAACCTTAGTATATTGTTGAGCGCACTCTAACAATTCCCTCTTTTTTATTTTAAACCAGAGAAATAAATTCAGCATTATTTGGTAATACTTTTTCATTATGACAATTAACAACAGTAACTTGACTAGCTTTTGCTAAGCAGACTTTAATACATGTAAATAATATGCAACCAAACATTACAATAACAATAAAAGAAATTAAAACTACAGTGATTTTTTCTGTCCATCCTGTAAATAGATTATTAAACCATTCACTCCAATCATCATTCCAGTTTTTCTAGTATGTTGAGACACTTGTGCAATCACTTCTAAATGTGCTTTTACAGATTCTGTTTTTGTCTGGAATAAATGTACAACATTGTACTCCTATTAAAGCACATGTACCCCCTTAGGATGCTAATATGTAATATAATGCCATTCGATTTTGCAAAACCATAGTTTGTTGTTGTGTCTTTCGGCTTTTCCCGGTTAGGGGTTGCCACAGCGGAACTCCGGTCCGCTAATGATTGGCAGTATATTTTTACATGCCGAGTTGCTGGCCCTGATGCACAACCTTCAACGAAGGTACGCCCATTCACGCATGTCTCCACAGAGAAGACGCTCTAGCTGAGAATCGAACAGGACAATGTCTTACTGTGAGGCAACAATGCTACCGCAGCACCACCACCGCAGTGATTATAGCTGTCATTTCAACAGTAATGTCAAGGACTACATTGAAAGTGGCATTTTCCAATACCTCAACTAGTTTAGATAGTTTTCTCAGCTCCCAGATGGCTTTTGCAGCCCCTACCAAGGATAAATGCCTGCTCCAGAGATTACATCATCTCCTAAATCCATATCTTTTAATTTAATATAATCAAGATTTTGATGATATATACGTGATGTATCTAAGGTGTTCACTGGATTTTCTAGACTTTCAATCACAGGTAATATATCCCTTTTCTTTTTTGCATTTCTAATGCTTCCGTTTTGTAACTCCGTGATGCATTGCTGGTACCACTAATCCTATATAACAGGTGCCATCCCATCCCTTTGGTAACCATTTATAAGCATATTTACCACAGATGTAATATAACCTATCTGATAGAGCAACACTGCTATTTGCCAGACTGACATTTACTTTCCCCATAGTAGGAGTTTTATCATGTACAACTGTAAATTTTTTATCTGTTTTACTTCGCCAACATGTAATATTGGTTTTACACTCATTTTTATCATTTTGTGAAAAATGAAATACTGCTGTGTCACCTAATATTAACTGACCCTTAATTGGTATTAAAATAGGAAAACCATGAGAAAATACTCTACGTACTGGTATGTGGTTGTGAAAATTTATCATTTCAATTGTTTGAATACAATTGCTATTACCCACTAGAACAGTTCCATTTTGTTGAAAACATGTGATCCCCTGCACTATTGCAGATAACTGTACTCTTGCTTTACTTAATTGTACATTTATGACTTGATCTCTTGTTTCATTTATTAATGCCCTCCAACTACTAAGAGAATTTAGTGGAATAGGTATTAGAGGCATTAACCCCATTTATTTGTGGTATTAAACTGCATACCCAACAATTAGAAACATTAATGCCTTTTGCATACCCACATTGTCTTGCCAAAAAAGTGTTAAAAGATGGTGACCAATCTTGTTCATTTTTCCACATTTCTTTACTTTACTTTCTCTCTTATGTAACTTTACAATTTGATTAACAGGTTGTAAGTATAATTTAATACTAAGCAATACAATAATAGTTAGTATGATAGCTATTATCAATTAAAAAAATCCTTTAAATAGAAATTCCATTATTGAATCATTTTACCTTTGGTCATCCAAAACTGGATTTCCAAAAGGATGCTCTTTAAACCATGTCAATTTCATTATGGTTTTCTCTGTTGGAAACCTACAAGAGAATACATTTAATCAGATTTACATTACTCACTATTTTTGATCATTCTTAGTTGATCTTTATGTACCATCATTGTTCTCTTTTTCTTTTTTCCTTTGATTTTGTGCACTAATGGTCCAATTTGTTCCACTACTTCAAAAGGGCCTTGCCAATTGCTAGCCCATGGTCCTTCCATTTGGAATGTTTTTACCAATACTTTGGTTCCACAGGGAAGGTTTTCTTCAGCTGGTAATATTGGCACTTTTTCCATAGATGGAATACTTGCTCCCTTGCATTATAGTCATATATACTAGTAAGTTGTGTTAGCCATTCCTGATGTTTGCTGATTTCTAGCATGGGCCTACTATTAGGTAAATCTGGGTCAAATGGTAATTTTATGGGCATTTTGTGGCCTGTCATTATTTCATATGGGGAAATACCTGTTTTGCTGTTTGGTGCTGATCAAATACCCATTAAAATTCCAGGCAGATGATGTACCCATGTATTGCCCTTTTCCAAGCATGTCTTTTTTTAGACGTTCTTTTAATGTCCAATTTATACATTTTACAATGCCATTAGATTGTGGATGGTATGGTATATGAAACTTTTGCTGTATGCCTAACAAATTACACATTTGTTTAATGAGATCACTAATAAACTGTGGGCCATTGTCTGACTCTATGACCCATGGCCAACCCCAAGGACAGAAAATATTTTTTCCATAAGGCTTCTGCTGTTGCCTTTGCTGTCATGGTTTTGGTAGGAATTGCTTCTACCCATTTTGAAAAGACGTCCACTACTACTAGTAGGTACCTGTAACCTCCCTTTGTTGTTGGTAATGGACCTGCATAATCTATTTGAACGCGTATCATGACCCATTCGCTGGCTGTACTCGATGTAACTGAGGCCTTTTGCTTTTAGCATTCACCTGCAGACAGATTAAACATTCTTCTACAATCATTTTACAGACCTTTTTTAAATTTGGGTTCCAATACTTTTCTTTTACAACTGCCCATAACTTATCAGTTCCTATATGGTCCAGTATTTGGTGATTTAACTTGACCAACTGGTGTGCCAACTGAAATGGTACATATGGCAACTGTAACCCCTTGGAGGTGGTGTATGCATAGTACACCTTTGGTGGTATACCTGCTGATCTGCATCGATCAGTTTCTTCTTTTAAACCCTGTTGTTTTTGTATATTTACAAGGTCTTTTTCTATTGACTCTTCATCTATTTTTTTAAGACACTAACTTCTACACTGGCATACTCATATTCTGGAAGATCTTTTCCATTTTGTGCTGCTTGTTTTGACAAAGTATCAGCTAACACATTTAACCTGTAGGTTTCACTGGTTGGCTTTTGATGTGCTTTTACTTTTAAGATACTATACTGTCCTTGTTGTTTTGACATTGTTATAACTTTATATATGTCTTTTAATACTTCAGCATGCCATAATGGTTTACCTACACTATCCAGAAATCAGCTCTTTCTGCTGGTGGTTGGTCACACCACCTTTGCCTTCCCCTGTTTTTTACCTCACCAATTACTTAAAATGGCTCACTATTATCTTCAAATGCAAAGATATGGTGTGAGTATAATGTCCCATCATCGGCCATAGTCCATCCCCTCATTAGTTTTTGTACCAAATCAGTGAGGTTATCAACATTTTCTTCATAGATACATTTAATATCCCCTGGAACCCCTTTGACTTGTTCTAAGAAGCAGTGTATTAGCTGTTTTTGTATTTCTCTTTTTCCCATGTCTCTGTCTGTTTTTGATATATAATTTGAAATGCAAGCCTAAAATGTTCACTTTGTTCCATTAATTTATCTGTGATAGTAATTTTAAAATTATCTAATAATTTGGCTGTGAGAGACTGCCCTTGTGTAAATGCCATTAAAATGGCTGCCATATGTCCTACTTTAGTGTTTAACTGATAATCATCTTGTTTTAATTTAATGAAAGTTTTAAAACATTTGGGAATGAAAATCGAGAAACATTTATTTATTTATTTATTTAAATTTGTTGACCGGGAGTGTCCGACTGGACGTAGGTCCATTTTCAGCGGAGGCCCGGGGAGAAAAGCTCAACAGTAAAATAAACAGACAGTAGTTACATTGGATTACATAGCGATTAGCAATTTAACATAGCAATTACTTACAACATATTTACAGATGAAGAACATAGTACATCAGTAGACAACTAGAATCTTTATCTGTGAAGTACATAACAGACATTAACAAATGTTACAATGAGAAGTTCCTGCTGTATAATAAGTTCTAGGCTTATGAGCATCTGAGCTTGCTATAATCAAGGTAGTTAGTGGAGTGGAAAGAAAGGTAGTGGTTGGATGGGGTGGATGATATTAGAGTGGGAGTTGCAAGGGCATAGCCAGCATGTTTTTAGGTGTGCTTTTAGTAAAGTTTTGAAGTGGATGCATGATGGTATGGAGGTAATTGTGGGTGGGAGTGAGTTCCATAATTTGGCTATGGCGCAAGTGAATAGTGCTTCACCAGCAGAGTTATTGGCTTTAGTGATCTGCAAGTGATTTTTGTTGCTGGATCTTAGTGGTCTGGTGGTGCGATAGGGTTGGAGTAGATTCTGGAGCGATGGGACATTTAGTGGATGGTTTACTAGTTTGTGGGTGAGTGAGAGTTGATACCACTGAAGGAGGTGAGGGAGTTCAAGCCAGCCCAGTTCAGCAAGTGAGAGACAGTGGTGACTACGGTAGGATGCCCCTGTGGCGAATTTGGTGATTTTGTTGTAGCAGGTCTCTAGCTTGTTTAGATCACATTGCCTTAGGTTGGTATACATTGGAGAGGCATAAAGTAGGGTGGAGATAAGGTGGGAATTTGCTATTGAAATCTTTGCTGCTTTGGTGAGAAATTGCTTATTTCTGTATAACTCTCCTAGTTTTTTGTGGACTTTTTTTATGGTCATGGATATGTGAATGTCAAATTTTAGTTTATTGTTTATTTCCACTCCTAGCAATTTGGTGTGTTCAGTTGGGTATATAGTGGTGTTGTCTTTTGCTGTGATGTTAAAGTGAGAGTTTGTTTATTCTGATGAAGTTCGTAGGAGCGAACGAAACCTAGGTAAATAAAGGATTTATCTTTTGTGGTGGTGTACCTGGAATTTCTTTACAGTTTCGCATATAAAGTGAAGTTTATAGCTTGCATTCTGCTGGTTTCATCTCCTTATTGGCGTTGCCTCCATCTCGCTTTCTTGTGAAGTTGTTTTGAGTATGTTTGGTGGGTTCGAAGATGAGTAGTTTAGTTTTGTTTGGGTTGAGTATTAATTGGGCATCGGATTACCATGTTTCAGCAGAGGAAAAGGCTTCCTGTGTGACTTTTTTCAGTTTGGGTAGGGACTGGGCTGAGCAGATGATGGTCGAGTCATCTGCGTGTTGTATGAGTGTGCCATGTTTCATGGCAGAGGCTAGATTATTGGTGTAAACAGAGAAGAGTAGGGTTCTAAAGATGGATCCTTGGGGAACCCCTATGGAGACAGGTAGTTGGGGAGATATGTCATTCTGCCATACAAAGGATTGCTGGCGGTCAGACAGGTAACTCTGAAACCAGTTGGTGACTGATTGTGAGAAGGATAGGTTATTGAGGACAGAGATAAGTTGTTTGTGTGGGACCATGTCAAATGCTTTAGATAGGTCTAGGAAAGTAGCAGAGGAGAGATAGACATTGTTTTTATGCTGAAGGATAATGCTAGTAAAGGAGAGTAAGGCAGTGTTGGTGCTATGGTTTGGTCAGAAACCATGCTGAGTACTGGAAAGGAGGTTGTTAGTAAGGAGGTAGTCTGAGACCTGAGAGTGTATGCATCTCTCTAGTATTTTGGAGAGTGGAGAGAGAATAGCTATGGGGCAGTAATTGGTTAGTTCTGTGGAGGGTCCGCCTTTGTGGAGGGGAATTATATGTGATACTTTCCACAGTGTGGGAACATAACTTTCTGACAGAGATCGGTTAATCAGGATGGATACTGGGTAGGCCAGTGCATCAGCTGCGATTTGTAGGTATTCACTTGGGAGGTTGTCTGCTGCTAATTTGGTGGCTTTAAGTTTAGTTAAGAGATTTCTATGTTGGAGGTAGGTACAGGAGAAAAAGAGAAGGCAGTGGGGAGATTACTAGTTGAAGGTGTGGGTTGGAGGGGAGGGGGGTTGTGTTGTTTAGCTAGTGATAGTATGGTTTGGGTGAAGTGTGTGTTGAATGAGGTAGCAATATTTTCTGTGGAGTGAGGGATGTTAGGAGGAGGGGTACTGATTTTACCTGGATGGAGGATGGAGTTTATGGAGGACCAGAATTGTTTGGGGCTGTGTTGTGAGTAGTCAAGGGCAGGCTGGTAGTATTGGAATTTGTCCTGTTTTATTAGCTTTTTGACACTATTGCGTAGTTCTAGGAATTTCTGTCTAGCTGAGGGGGGTTTGGTTTTGTGCCAGTGCTCCCAGGCTTTATCCCTGTTTTTCATTTCTGACTTAGTGGTTTTCTGTAGCCATGGGGAGGGTTGTGCTTTGGTTCTGAAAAATCTTATGGGGGCATGGTAATTAAGGATGTTCAGGAAGGTAATATTAAAATATTCAACTGCATCATCTAGACTGAGGTACTTTAGAGGATGCCAGTTACATTCTTTTAGGGATGAGATGAATGTGAATGGGTTAAAGTTTAGTTTTTTACGTATTTGATGGTAGATGACAGGTTTAGCTTGGTATAGGTATTTTTTGAGTAGGAATGTTGGGAAGTGATCACTGAGGCTATCTGATAAGCAGCCTGTTATATATGACTGGGGGCTCCTACTGACTAGTATCAAATCCAGGGTAGTGTGCTTGCTGGAGTTTTTATTTATCCTGGTCGGTGACTGGACTAGTTGGGTGAAGCCATGAAGGTGTACATGATGGGCTGGATTGTTGCCAGAACAGGATTGCCAGTCAATATTGAAATCACCTAAGATGATAGTTTCTTGGGGGAGATGGTGGGTAGACCAGCTGAGGAGGTTTTCTAGTGGAGGGATGTTTTGGCCAGGTGGGAAGTAGCATCCAATTATGTTGATGGTTTTGTTTTGGTTAATTTTGAGGTTGGTATATATTATTTCTTCATTGCCTATTTGTGGAGCTGATGATTTTAAGATCTGGATGTTTAGATGCTGTTTAAATATTATAGCTACACCACCTCCTTTTTTGTTTAGCTGGTCTACTCTTAGTATGCTGTAACCTGTAGGAAGTATTTGCTCACTGATAATGTGAGGTTTTAGCCAGGTTTCTGTCAGGATGACTATATCTGGGGAGTACAAGTCTATGGTGGCATGGAGTTCATGGACTTTGTTGGATATACTTCTAATATTTAGGCTTAGAAGAAGGAAGTCACTTGGCTTTCTATTGGCTGTAATATGGGAGAAGTTGTGGTTTTTAGTCTGATTATGAGGATTGGGGTTGGAGATGGTAGGGCCAGGGTTGGGGTGAATGTCTCCACTTAGGGCTAGATTTGATATGCATAGTTTTTGAATGTGTTTGTTTATAAGGGAAACTTTATGATTGTGCTCTGTGGGTAATAGGTATGGTGGGAGGGTTACCATGTTAAGTTGTAGGGATGCTTTATGTTTGAGTAATATAGTTGGTAGAATATGTGGGGGGTGCATAGGGATGGTTCTTGGGCTGGTGGGAGGGGAGCTGAGTGTGGGTGAGACATGAGTCGTGGTGTGAGTAGTAGTACAGTGGTAGTGGCTGAGTGGGGGAGTGATGGAGCTTTGGTAGGATGTAAGATATGCAAGGAGAGTGCATGCAGTGAGCATAGGAAAGGTATGCTTGTACATGTTAGTTGAGGAGGTGTGATAGTAAAGGGAAGATGGAGGAGGTAGTGTTGGGTTAGTGCTGTGGTTGGCTATTGGAAAGATGGGAGGGGTTTGAGTGCAATAAAGGTGGGACCACTGGGGGTGGGAGGGAATAGGGGGCAGGGTGGGGAGCAAAGCGGGCAGAGACCCTGTTAGTTGCTTGTATGAGGGGGCTGGAAACAATCACAAAGCAAAGACAAGTATGTGTTAAGAAACAATCACAATTGACCAAGGACTGCTCTGAAACTGTAAGTCATTTCTTAATTTCTCAGGTGGAAAAAACAGGATAACCTTGTATCAGTAGGCTACTGTGGTCATAGTTTAAATTAACAAACACACAGTATTGATCAGTTATGGATACTATTTGCTAACAGAAGGGAATAAGAGAAAGTGGAAGGTGTGTGTGTGTGTGTGTGTGTGTGTGTGTGTGTGTGTGTGTGTGTGTGTGTGTGTGTGTGTGTGTGTGTGTGGTGGGGCTGCTTACAAGCCAAAGCAGAGTGCTCTCCAGGGGAAAATGAATATTGGCTCAAACAGGTAGACACATACTCAAAGTTAACTGTAGCTGTTTGCAGACAGTTCAGACCCGGACTGCGCTTTTCTTACAAGAATGTTAAAGGTGGTACGGCAATTGAATACTTAAGAGTAGTGTTAGGTCTAGAAAAGAAGAGTACAGAGAGGAGTAAGTACTTTTGAGATGGTAAATATATATTATAAAGATTATAAAAAACACACTGAGCAAATAGTTACCGCATGCAGGACAATGTCCTGAACCAACTACTTAGTATATGCAGATACTGAGCCAATTGGAAGAACATTAGAAAAAAAACCCATACAGTTATGCAGTCACAGATAAAAATATAGCGAGCAGCAATCTGTCGTGGTTCTCTAATGTGATTCTATCCACCAGTAACAGCACAAATATATAGAAATAATTTAGACACTAGTATGAGCTGTCTACACACAACACAATTACATGAATAACATTAGTGAACAAGGTGCAGCTATGCAAATAGACCATACATACTATTATACTAAAAACAACTTGGTGCATACAAATGCTAGCATGTCATAGTAGCATCCAATAATAAAGCATAAATCATATTATCTAGGTAATGCATCTGTCCATACATCAGATCCTGCTGTATATGCCACCCATTCTTCAAATGGAAGCATGTTATAAAATATGCCTTTTTTATCATTCCACTGTGGTAAACTCTGTAATAATCTAGACTGTATATATAAATCTGTAGTGGTTCCCTGTCCCTGTTCTATAATTTGGACTGGTTTTGTGTTTTTTAACTCTTCCTTAAGCTGGGATATCAAAATAGTATTTTGGAGGTTAGTCTCTGTTAATTCATCTAATTCTTCTTCCTTTTCCTTCAGACACTGTTTAAGGTCTGTCATTTCTACCTGTAATTGTTTAAGGGAGGTATGATACCTGTTATTAGATTCCTCTGTTGACTGCAGGGCTCCTATGCACTTTTGACAAAGATCTTGGATGTAATTTCTGAACAGTTTAAACTCACTTTCTTTTTCTTTTAAAAATGTATTAAATTCTTCTGTCAATGTATCATAAGCTTTGTTTCTGTCCTCATCTGTATGTGTAGCCATGGCATCATTCCATGCTTGTACATAATTTTTAAAGGGAGTTACAAGATTTACAGGGGACTCTGTCAGTAACAGATTTGATTGCTGTTGTAATTCAGAGATTAATGTACTGACAGGACATAACTGCTTTACATCTGGATATAATAAAAACTCTTTACCCTTAGTTAATTCTTTATCATGAACAGATTTTCTTCACAGTCTATTTTTTTAGCAATATCATGCAATACTTTTATATGGCATAATACACAAAATGCAGTTTCTCTTGAATCACACAATAAACATTTACTATGATATACTTCATTTTTTGTTGCAAATACCAATCAAATGTTACAATCCACTTACATAATGGCTGTATGTCAACTTGCCCTAATAAGGTTTTACACTTACTAATGTGTAGTGTATACCAACATTGCAATTTACTCCATATTTTATCTGGTTGTTCTGTTACATTAAGAGTAAAACTTGACTTACATCTGCTGGAATTCTGTCTGATAGCATCTATACTAAAAAATGTGACACAGAAAAAAGTCTTACCAGTGAGCAAGAAAACAGGTGATCAGGCTGTTGTTGCAGATGGCTGGACAATTTTCAAAGTCACTCGAGAAGCTGGTGAAGCACAACAGGCAGTGAACTGCTGTACAAAGTAGATATCCACCTTTTCTTTGGAGAATTTATGGCACTGCGACTTTCCTGCACTGCAGGCTCAATCTGGAATCAGATGTCTGAAAAAACTTTACTACTGCAAGCTGCATAAACTGGAATAGTTTTGTTTAGAATGTACACATATGTACAGATGTTAGTTACTGCAATTTGACTGAAGTGACCCTCTGCAGGGCTTACCACTCCCTCTGTGTTCGAATGCAGGCTAGCTTGCCATTGAAAAATTATATGGTGCTGCTTACTGTGATGGATTTGAAGTAATCTTAAGATACACAGTCTAGCTTGCTGGATTCTGCTGAAATCAAAGTCTGGTTATAGTTGCATTTACAGTCTTGTTGCACACAGAAGCTTGTAGAATGTACACTGATAAAAGAATATACTTTGCAGCACCCAACTCAGAGCAGTAACACATAGCTTTTTATAACAAACCACACATACTAATGTTACAGCTTTTAGTTATTGTTCTACTTTACTTCTCAGTCAGCATGGATGTTATAACATTTACCTTGGGACAAAGGTGTCCCTACCAATACCCTTAACATAACTGGATTAATACAGATCTTTATATACAATTTTAGTCATGCACACACATATACATTTCCTCTTGGTATTCTATTTTAGAGAATTGCTCATTCTGTAGAAACAATACTGATTGTTACAGATGCTGACACAAATGCTAACTTAATAATATTATATTTAAGCTTCCTTGTTTAACAATGTCCTGTCACATTTTTGCTGAATTTATAAGAGGCCAGCTTTTCTGACAGTGTGAACATCCTGTTTTTGTCTTTAGTATTCTATTTGGATCTTTGTATAAGAACATCTGTTCTTGTGCAAATGCTGATAAGTGCAGAAAAGCATGTTTTTTTAAGGAAACACATTGTAACAGTGTATTTAAAAAAGCAAATTTTACATTTTTGCTCTCACTGACAATGAAATGCATACATCCTGTTTTTAAGTCTGTAAGGAAAGGTGTTCATTCAGCAGAGTTCTTATTTTCCAAGTCACAGTCATTTAGTATGGATGCTAATCACATATTGCTAAACTCTAGTACTACATTTAAGCAAGCTTTATCTTATATCTTATTTATGTTGCATATTTGTAGCAAAGTTACTTTCAATCTTAGTATATTGTTGAGCACACTCTAACAATTCACAGCTGTTATAATGTGTACAATTACAGTGAAAGAAGCCACCCCCATCCCTTTTACCTCATAGAAATTGTAACACAATTACATGATGTAATGCCTTCATATGGATAGAGTCTCATAGCTTTACTAAGATGTCTACTGTGTGCATGTGACTCATATACATTTTGTTGGTTGGTGTACTTACGTAGCTTGTTGTTCAATTCCGGCAATGGGCAGCATTATATGAATGTACTATCATTACACAAACAATGCTGCATGAAGTTAATATTCTCATTTTTTTTACTTTGGAGAAAGAAATATAAAGTCAAGTCATTTTGTAATTTTCTGCCAGTGAAACAGTTGTTCTATGAATGTCATGGTGTGAGTGCTCCTATGGCACATGAATTCAGTAATGATGTGTATAGCATATCTACACAGGCTGTGGTTCAGTTCTGGGACAATGTTATTATACAAAACAGCAGGAACAGCTTCCTTGGCTGAGAAACATTGATATTGTACTGCTCACAGTTGTGTGAACATTAAAATTACACCCTTGTAATCATTCTGATAAAATCATACTGTGCAAATTATTCTCAAATTTCCATTATTACTTCACACATTCATTTCTGGTATTTGTGGCAAGCTCCATTGCTATGTCATGTGGCAGATGCAGTCAGTACACAGCTCTGTAGAGTGTATAGTATGACAGGCAAGGATTTTAATCTAGTAATGTATGTGTCAAATAACTTTGTCAGACAGTAGTGGCTTAGGCAAAGGAAGTATTTATGACACCATTAGATGCAATGGTTTTAAGGCATCACATTCCAAGGTAGGTGATCCATATCCATTTCAACAGGGATAAGCACATCAAATGTGTTAATCATGACACACATAGTATGCCTATTTCTGTGGCATCACAGGTCGATACACATATTTCTGATATCTGTCATGGCATGTGTATGAGTCTGGAAAGATACAAATGTTGTATATGGCATTGATTGTTCACAGGCATTATTTAATTTCCATGTAAGAATGCAGTGCATTGCATTTTTTCCTTCATGCATTTATGCATTGCTGTAATTGCTTTCTTCACAATGTACAGCTTTGTAGGACATGATGACTTACATAAAATTTTCTGACTGTCTGGCATTATACAAGATCATCATAAAGTGTGATTTGGCCTGTGTTAAGAAACTTTTGTTTCTATATCTGTTGTTTACACACGGTTATGGAAGTATTTGCTGTAATTTATTGTGATCATGTCCAATATAATCATGTAGTAGATGAGATCCATTTACAAACAAAAACCTTGCACTGCTGCAATGTCATCAGCTCTGTGTGATCTTTTGTCACTTGTGTATTTTGAATGCTGTTAGGATGTACATGATTATACTTTACATGCTTCTCTAATACATGTTTCAAGGTAATATACCCCCTGTCTATGGTTGTCAAATGACAACAATGGTAAAACATGTCCCTTTCTGATGTGCATGACAAAACAGCTGTACAGCTCTTTTCTTCTTATTTATACATGCTGAATTGGAGAACACAACACTACAGTACGTTGTCACACATACATTTTTTCTATATGCATGTCTTAATCAATAACTGTAGTCTATTGGAATAACCCCCTAATGTATCCACTCTCCTTGTTAACTGTTTTTATTATTATGACATCAGTATGGACGTCTTTCTGTTTAAAATGTTTCTTTGTAACATAATCACATTTGACTGTATTAACAGAGCATATGTTCTCTATTACCCTCCCCTCATACTTATGTCTGCACTCTTAACATTGTATTCTGTGTTCATTCTACCCATATAACATCCACTATATCTTACTTCTTGTAAACAACTTGCCCTTTCTTCATATAAGCTGTCTGCATGTGATCACATAATAGGTTTGCCTATAGGTAAGCAGTTTTGTTTAAATTGTGTGCTCATGTTTGCCTGCACCATTTCATGGCCACTAACACTGCTGCGGGCCATGAAACAGTACTTGGAAATATGTAAGTGCAGTGAGCAGCATGCATATTCACTGATCACTACTGTTCATTGCGCTATCATGCTGAAATTGTGTAGGCTACATGTGAAGCCTACACAATTGTTAATAAATCCCAGGGAGTGCCTTCATCTCTAAATCAATGTGCTCAGAGACCTTGATTTCAGAACAGAGATGACTTTTTGGTGCTGGTATGTCCTGGGGTTTTCAGACCAGTTTCAAATACAATTTTTTAAGTGGATATTTTATGTGATTTTGTTTAAAGGCTTATACAGATAGACAAAGATTGAGCTTTTGGCTACTGTAAATTACAAAAATTCATTGCCATCAGATATTTTCCTTTAGGTATCAAGGAAGGGGGGTAATGGGATCTCATAGCATCCATAGTACTGAACAGTGGCCAATAGCATGATGAGTAGACATGACCAGTGTCCTCCAATTCACTGGTGGCAGAATCCAGATGGGGTAACAAAGTCATACGTAATACGAAATATTTGTTGTTACACTGTTCTCAGGCTTTGGGCAGAGTGACAAAATGACAATTCTTTTGCCATGCCTTGTTCTCAAAATCATTAAGTTTATCATCTAGGGTAGTGATAAGAGGTTCAGTGGAAATGGATGCCTCTCTATGAGTGATCAGTTTTGAATGCAGAGAATGCAGCATTCCATTACTCTATTGTCCCTCAAATATTTCCATTTTATTCTTTACCAAGTCCTGTACTGTCATTATCAAACTTCTCTGTTACACTTTCATATTGTGTGTTGGTGCTGGGTACAAAAGGGATATAAGAAAGCTGAGATGCTATAGCTGTAGTTCCGATCCATCAGAAGTACTACTTCCTTGGTGGCTGGCCAAGCAATCAGAAGTGTCAGATTGGTATAGCATTTTTTTTTGGCTGTCATAAAATATCCGTCTGCTTTTAAGGTCTTTAAACTGTGACATGAAAAATGGCCTACATTTCACTTTTAGGGCTAATAATGAACAATATTATCAGAGACAAAAGGAGAACCCCTCATTTATAGGTTGATAGGTTCATAGGTAAGTACTATGCTTGTTGCCCTTGCAGGCCATTTTAAGCCGAGCCAGTTTTCCTTTTTTGTGCTTGAAATAACTTATTCTATTTGGATATCCTATCCCATTCAAAGTCAAACATACTTCTAAACTAGAAACAAAAGTCTGCTCTGCACTGAAGTTAGCCAGCCTAAAAAATGACTTGGATTTGAATTCTGCATGTACAAGTTTTGCCTTGGTGTTATTACTAATCCATTTTATAAGTGCATATAATACAGAACCTAAGGATGCATTCACTGTTCACTAGCCTCTTCCACTGTTCACACTCCTTCTCCACCATGCATGTTACCCATGTTATTTATCACCTGGGGCTGAGATCAGTGCATAGTATGCTTCCATTGTGCGCAATCCTGCTCAATTCTGTTACCTAGTGATCCAGTCAGAGTGATGAAGTTTTCACTGTGTACATTAACTTCACAGTACATCTTATCCATGTTATATTTCACTTGGGAATATGTTAATTGGATACCAGACTTCAGCTTCATACATGCATGCTGCATGGTGTGCCTTGCCTACTTAGAAAGGTTACAAGTCTACTGAACCTCTTTGATCAGATATAAATGTAAATTATACAAGATGTTGTTCCTCAGTGCTCAATGCCTAGAACCACAACTAGGTTATCTGTTGTCCTGTGTGGCTCCCATGTCTAATGCCCCCTTAACTATAAGTTGAGGAATAAAAAAAAAGTCATCTTGAAATTGAGGACCAAAAAATATCTTCTGCTCTGAAACTGTAGCAAACTGCTCACTATAACAAATTGCTTGCTATAGTGAAGATGCCACAGACAAAGCACTTCAGTGCTTCAGCTATGATTGAGAATACAATATTGGCATTCACATTGGAATAGTAACCCCCCCAACATCCTTCTATTCAAGTGTTATTAGGTGTGATCTATTCATACACACTGTTTCTGATCACATATGCGCTTTTGATGTAACTGTTCCCAGCGCATTGAACCTCTTCTGCAGTTTGCAATATGTACATGAATCTACCATTAAATCTTTACTTGTAGAAAACAGGCATACATGACATGAAATTATTATTGTCCAAGCTCTAATGTGAACTTACCATAATGTTTGTCTCCAGAGTAATTCTACCATGAAGAAAACATCTGCATGTGACTGCAAATTGTTATAGAAATTCATTTTGGATTATCAGTACCTCATAAGGACTTCTCTAAATACTCACATGAAGAAATGTTTAGATCTCAGAAGTCACCAGAAAATATCTAACATGTGAAAATATGACTTCTAAAGTATGTGATATATTCCATGTCTAGTAAAACAAATAAGCAACAAATGTTAAATAATAAAATAAATAGATACATTTGTTATACATCTCATTCCTGCTGCTCATTGCTTCTAAAACAGAGGCCACCATGCAAGTATAATATTATATCTCAGAGGGAACTCACATACAGCTTTAGAGATAATACCACCGTGTATAAATGAAATGAAAAAATATCGTCATTCTGCTTTTACTTCAGTAAGTGGTGAAACTAGCAACATTGTAACAGCTGCAAAATACAAACACACACAATGCCTCTTAAATACAACTCCTTTCTTATGAAAATTTTAATAATTTTGCTTATTTTACAGAATACACTACCTTCAATGTGCTCTCGAATATCACAATGAAAAAAGACAGACTATCACATTATACATCCTTGGGCTGGAGTGATAGAGCAGTACATTAACACAGCTTAAAGCTAATGCTGCATGGTTAGACAAAAATAATAGTGATAAATAGACACACAAAAAAATGTTCTGGACACAGAAATAGAGGAGAAACATGGGAATCTCATGCGCAGAAAAAATAAAGGGCAGAGCAGAAAATGACAGAAGGTAGAAGGAGTTACAGGCAGCCTGACAGCTACTGCCTGAGAATTAGCAGGTGGTTGTCCTGGATCTGGGCTACTGCCTTGAACTTAGCAGGTGGTGGTCCTGGATCTGGTGGCTGTTTACAAGAGACACAGCCCTGGTGGCCTGAAAGAATCACCTATCTGATCTAGCACAGGTTGCTGGATGGTGATTAAGTGTGTCATTATCCAGTCAACTGCAGCTCCTGCCACTCATTCCAACTCCAACACAGCCAAGGTCAGTCATTGATTTGACCTACCTGCATGTGATTAGTCAGAACCATCCCCTGACAAAACCTTCTCATTTTGATGACCAGCCTCAGTGACTTATGTGAAATGATGCAGTACCAAGAGATTGTGTCCACTATGTCTCAGGGCCACAGTCCTATGATCTGTCTCATGAAATAACACTCAGTTGCAAGACAACAGCTACTAAAAGTAGCACATGCAGCATACAGTAACCAGCTTGGAATAGGAGTATCCTGAGATCTGTCAGATTAAACTAAAACATGGAATAGGAAGACACTGGGCAGACATGGCAAACTATTTATTAGGTGCAGTACTGTACACAGCAGACATGCTAAATGCTTATACTTACTATATTATTTGAGGAATCCTTGTGTAACCTCAGTTTCCCATGCCTTAAAATCTTCAGGGTGACAATGATAGATGTCTTTTTACTGGTACCTGTGCTGCTCACTTGCACATGGGATGACAGTTTCCCTGGACAGTATTCCCCTTCCTAAACGGACCTGTCCTGAGTTCCAATAGTCCTTCTCTTAACTGACCGTGTAGCATTATTTCCTCTCCTCTGCACACCAGGCAGGTGCTCTTTGTAAACTACTAATATCTGCAGTCATCTCTATGAATGTATACCAAACCAACATGTCAACATTAGATTCAAGTTTTAAATGGGATGTTAAATCATGCAGCCACACTAGTGCCCCTTCAATGCACAACAGACATACATGAAAAACTTGCATGCATGGCAGATCACTGACATTCTGAAGAGTCTATCAGTATTTCATGCCACTGATACACTTTTGAAAAACAGCATTTCATCAACAAAGGCAGAATCTAGTCTCAATAACATAAACATGATGTAAACTAATATATCTATACATATATATTTACAGATGATCTACCATTTTGGATGGCAACTGTATGCATAAAGGAAAAATGAATGGCAAGCATATTTCAGCAGCTGTAATCAATTTCTGCCAGGACTGCAGCAGCAGTTTCATAGCACATGGCCTATAGGAGATGCACAGTAGTCTACATTAATGTGGTAAGAGATATATTAGCAGTGCCGCACACATACAAATATCTTAGTGTTGAATGCTTCCTGGAAAAGGATGGATAGAAGGTTAAGACTGTGATGCAGTATTCCTCATGCTACAAGAGGCACCAATATCTGTACCCTACTATACTTATACACCAGTTCACTTGCAACCCTAACAGGAGATGGCAGCCCAGTGACACAGAACAGCCACTGTCTACCTCCAGACAGCCTTAGGTTGTATTACATAACCAACTGCAGCCTACCATATTCATGTTCCTGCTCACATATGAGCTTAACAGGGGATGGCAACCCACTGACACAGGACAGCTTCCTCCACTCCAGCCACACAGCCCTAGCCTATGTTACAACACTGTGGCATCCTCTGCACATGTGTATGGGAGTAACTAATGGTAAGTATAACAAACATATGTGCAGAATCCCTGAGTATGCTGTGCTACATACTGAAATACTTGTTTAGGGTGAGACTGCAGGAGACAGCCACCAATATCACACCTGTCAAAACATTCTAGGACTCCACGCCTCTCACGTGCACATGCTCCAAAACATATGGCATCAAAGATACCCATATACATTACAGCACAGAGTAAATCCATGTAAAATACATATTCCAGTCATATACCTCAAAAGCCACCCCAGTATTGTATCACATTCTAGGAAAATTCTTATGGAGCAAAGGTATATGGCCTCTACATTGTACTTATACTGGCATATCCAGAAATGTCCTGTTGTGCCAATCTATTATCACTGTGACATAGCTAGAGCTGTGCTCTCAGATATGTCTTTCTGGTCTATGTTGTCCTGCTCCCCCTTGTTTAAGTATTATCTCCAAAAGTGGAAACCAGCAGAAGTTGGAGAAAATTAGCTCTGCAGAGAATGACTTTTTGCTAAAGGAACTCATGACACATAGGTAATGACTATTCAAAAAAGAAGCATTTATCAGCCTCTATAAGACCAAGTGTGGAAAACACTGGTGCACAATATCGATGCTGCAGGTAGGGGAGCCACACCACACATTTGTGTCAGAACCATGTAACCATCACAAGGCAGTGGGCCTCACAGAAAGCAGACCAGCATAAAAGATGAGGATAGGGAATGGTTCTCCATCAGGTTCAATTACTACTGAAGATGAAGTATTAATGGCTTCCCTGCACTGTGATAATGAGGAGACAGGCATCACACAAGGAGGTGTTGATATATGTTCTGGAAGTGGACACATGCCATGTATCTCTCATGGAGACCAGCCAGGTTACAGCCTATACTGTAGGAGGCATACTACAACTAGGTGTCTACCGATTCCATAGTGGTTGCAATAACCACTACCTCTGTCCTTCATCTGCATAATGTGTATACAGACATTTGTCAATGGACAGCCATAGATAGGCTGATATATTACATTGACACATGTCTTAGACAAGCATGTGTTTTATATACATGTGCATCATAAACATAAATATAACAGCAATCAAAATACACAAGTGACAAATGATATCACAAATCTGAGTAGTTCAAAGTCTCCATTTATAAATGGAGCACATCTAATACAGGATTATATTGGGCATGCTCACAAGACAATATACCATACACTGTCTATCAGCATGTAAATAACAAAAAACAGACAAGAAAGTGTCCAAGCACAGCCCAATCACACTGTATGATGATCTAGCATCATACCATATAGAAAGAAATGTTATGTAAGTCCTCATGTTCAATAAAACTGTACAGTGTGAAAAAATAATTACAGTAACACATAAATGCTTACAGGAAGCCATGCAATACAGTGCATTTTTATTTGGAAATTAAGTAATGCCTGTGAACAATCAATGACATACTCAACATTTGCATCTTGCCAGACATGAACACATGCCAGGAAAAATATCAGAAAGATGCATATTAACCTGTAATGCCACAGAAATAAGCATTCTGTGTGCACCATGATAAACACACTTGAAGGGCTTACAGCACATCCCTATTGTAATGAGTATGAATCCCCTACTGTGGAGGAAGATACCTTAAAATGTTACTTTCTGTCTGTGCAGTAAATAATTATTTTTCCTAAGCCACTCCTGTCTGACACAGTTATATGACAGACATTAAAAGGTTCAACCCCCTGCCTATCACAGTACATACTCTACAGAGACATGTATTGCATGTGGCTGCCACATGACATAAGAATGGATCTTGTCACAAATAAATGAAATTAATGTGTGAAGTAATAAAGGATGTGTAAGGGTAATGTGTATAATATGATTTTGTCAGAATGATGGCAAGAAGGTAACTAAGTTAGTGCACACATAACTGTAAGCATTGCAATATCAAATGTTTCTTGGCCAAGGAAGCTGTTCCTGCCATTTTGTCAAACATTGTCCCAGAATTGAAACACACTGTATCTGTGTAAATATGCTAAACAAGTCATGTGACAAAAGAGCTCTCACACCACAACATTCACAGAACAGCTGTTCCACTGACAGGATATTACAAAATGACTTGATATTTCTTTCTTCAGTGTAAAAACTGAGAATAATAACTTCATGCAATGTTTCATATGTAATGTCACTGCATTTATAGAATGTTACCCTTGGCTGAACGTGAACAACAATCTATATAACTCTCTCAGCTACAAACATGAATCATATGTGCCACAGTAGAAGTCTTAATGCAGCAGTGAGCTCCACCTGTTTGAAGCCATTACATCATATGATTGTGTTTCAATCTGTATGAGGTAAAAAGGTTGGAGGAGGTTTCTTCCACTGTAATTGTACACATTATAACAGTTACAAGAAAAAGCAATAAGAACCAGTAAGGCTGCCATGACTAAAAAATGCACTTTAATAAAAACAATAAAATAGAAGGATAAGCGCTTTCACGTGCAATATGCTTCATCAGATCAATATTCAAAGCTGACATCACAAATCCATTTAAAGATAAAACAACCAATCATTTGATAAAATGTTTCTGCTAAAACAGGTCAACCATCCAATCACATTATCGGTTCAACTTACGTCCTTTTAGTTGTGCATTCATGCATAAAAGCCTTAGGAGACATAGTGCTTATAGTCAGCCAATGTGAGTTTTGAACACCTAACTGTGTGACAAAAAAGGTACTTAATAATGAGAAGAATTAATGTGCCACTGTACCACTGGTTGCATAATTGTGAGATATTTTGATCTTTGAAGCCATGACATCATGTAATTGCTGCAAGGGATATGCGTGTCTGTCATTCATTTAAAATAATGTTGCTATATGTGTCTTTTTTAGGGATATGTTTGTATGTCATTTATTTCAAATACTGTTGCTATACATGTTTCTCACGCAACATTGACTGCTGTTAGGTACACCCAGAGACACATGATGCATAATACAATCATCACTGTGAATGGAGAATGGCAATCAGCCACAATGTGTGGATAATCACAAATTCAAACATATGCCTTACTAAGGCAACAACACACAGAACATAGGCTCTTGTCTTCAGGCCACACAAAAATGAACAGAAATAAGAATCCCCAGCCATACATGTACATGTCACAGACATACTGACACAAGTGAGTCTAAGGTGTAATGGTTGGACTTGAGCAGACTACCTAATGTCACAAGGTAAAAACACTGCCTGAGTTGCATGTGCCTCATCAGAAGTTTGTTTACAGTTGTGACAGGTCACATTACAACCAACACTACAGGGTAATGCATGCAGCCACTATGATGTAGTTAATGTTTGGTAGCATAATGTAAGCATCATGTTTTCAGAACTGTCTGTTGCCTGGGGGTAATACAAATCTACAGGGTAATCCTCTGTCAGTGAAAATATGTCTCCTAAATGGAAGCTTACATAAGGGGTTGGTGGCATATGACAGTACACCTACTCAATTTAATTACCTATTTGGATTCAAACCCCTTAGCTGTCCACTTCCACAACTGATACAACACAGAATTAATTGCAAGCACAACAGGAGAGATCTAAGTTGCAAAGGTACAGTGCACAATTTTGACAGACTGACCTCATCAGTGGAATGGAAAGAAGATGCTTTTGGTAAAAGTGGGACAGGGGCATCTTTTCCAGTGTTAAAACCTTCTCCAGGTGGAAGTTGATACAACATGTCAGTTCAGGAAGCTATATGTACCTAACATTGAAATAGCACAACCAAGTTCCCCATTGTGAGATTTGAATTTCCCACCTATCTAGTTATAAAATCTAGAGAATACACTATTAACTGGAAACTCCACAGAACTAGTATGACACTTTAGGAGAGAGAGAGTGCAATTTTGGCAGGATGACCTCATCACTGAGTTGCAGAGAAGAAGTTTGTGTTCAAAGTTGAATAATCTGCAGGAAATTTTTCTCCTGAGTGGAAGTGGACAGAGCACATCTATTGTTGAAGCTTCATTTCCATGACACTAGAACCACACAGAGACACAAGTGCACTACTGTCAGATTCCAACCACCTACCTAACAGTTACACAATTGAGAGGACACAGCATTAACCAATAATGTCATAGGAGAAGTTCATAGGTTTGTAGGAATATCCAATTGTATCTTCATGCATCATGGGCATTTATTAAGAGGAGGTATGTTAGTTAGGAAGTTTCTACAGATTATATAGGAGGTATGTTAGTTTGGGCATTAATGTCTGCCTCTGTCTAATAGAGACTTGGGGGCGAGACCCAGGGTGAATTTCTGATTTCCCATCCATTACATACCTCTCAACCTCTTAGCACAAGAAGTCTGGACAAAGTCAAACATAATGGCAGACAAAGGCCCCAAAATAGGTAAAACTTTTAAATATTGCTCTTATAAACTTACAAAGTTGGTACAGTAAAGGGTTGTGCATTACCATGCACTCTTCTGAGGGATTTGGTTTGGTTGTCATTTGGGATATTTTGCAGACACTTTAATGGTTATGGACATCAGCTAGATTTAAAGACCATGTATTTCTAAAATACAGGCAAACAGTCCACTTATGCTTTGCTGATGAGTTCATAAAAATGCCGAAACATGCATGTCCACAGATAGTGTGGTTTGGCTTTATTGGCCTGAATGTCTCTATAAAGATTTAAAAAGTAAAACTAAAAAATCATGGACATTTAGAAGCTATATAGCTGAAATACTTGATGTCCTTAAGGGGTCAATTGCACATACCCCATAAGCCTCTATCACAGGAGGTTTAAGATAACAGAAATTGAATACTCTAGCTTGGCTAGGTTTTTTGTGCATTTTGTACTAATTGGTTTATCCATGTGGCCTTTTTACTCTTTTGTTTCCTTTCAACATTTCAGTAACATATTATTTGAGTAGTGCAGCAAGAAAGTATTTGTGAAAACATTACAGTCCCAAAAGGGAAACTTAGTAAGGAACACTTATCCTGCTTACGTCTTAATGTTAGTTGTACTTTCCATCCCTTTCTTGGTCCCTATAGCAAGCACTTTATTTACAGAACATGACAGCTTAATAATGAGGAGTAACACACCATACATTTGATCCTACATGTCCCAGAAAATATACTGCTTCTATTTCTGTTTCCATCTCTCTCTCTCTGTTCACCTCTTCTACTTCAGTAAGTTGTCACTCGCCTTCAAATGTGAGATTTAAAGTGTATGAAGTAGAAGTTCTTTTGTGGTGTGATAACATAATGCTTTCATCTGTAGACAGGTATTTGTATACTTTCATGGGTAATCCAGGCATTAGCAAAGTGTTAATGACTGCTTTTAGTACTCTGTTTTATGCCTATCTGTTGCCTACATATTATGAGCCACCATTATCCTGCTACTTTGTTCCTGCCTCCTTCTCCCTGTCTATGTATCTTCTATCTTCTGTGTCATCAGTCATCCTCCTCTGCATTTGCACAATGTCTGTTGTTGAGCACCAACTGCAACTGAGGCTAAATGGAAGTACACAGCTTATGGCAAAATCTTGTGAGTTCCTGCCTTTGGCTGCATTACTATGGTGCCCTTTCTACTTCTGAACAAGCTGAAGTGTTGAATATACAGCTTACAGTTGTCATGGGGGTAGTGAAGAGTAATGCATACATTCTCCTTTGTGGCAAACCATTGTCACATGGGAGTTTTGTGAAGTAGGAGTTCCTATCTGATATGTTTAGATAACACTCAAGTCTGTTGATTTTTCTTGGAATACTTTCAAGGTTTGAATCCAGATGCACACCAAAATGTTTTTGAATGTTTTGTATGACTCCTGTGGGTGTAACTGTTGACTACACCTTTTCTTAACACACCATTATCCCACTGCTGTATTACAGTGCCTGCTCCCTATTGTCAAGTCTGTTTTGTACAGATCTAGCATGAATAATTAGTATGAGAAAATCATCAATAACAAAATACAAATATGTGCAGAACTCAACTGCATAATAATGGCTTAATGTCTATATGTGTTTTCCTGTCACCAATAGTCCACCTCTTCCCACCCCTTCTGTGTCATCAAACTAACTGCATTGATTCCATAAGTCATGTTTCCACCAGCAATACCATGCTTGGTCCTGCATGTGCGTCATAATAAACCTGCAGCATACATATAAGGATTGAAGAACTGTAACTATCATGACAAATCTGTAAATCATGACATCTGAAACATGACAATTAGACATATCTGTTCTGTATTGCATCACACTGAGATGGCTGTATATGCCGACTGTTTTTTGCATGAAAGTTGACAAAGAGCACCATAGACTACTGCTAATTCCCATTCTAAGTACAACACTCTAAGATATCATTATGCATGTGCTAATACTTTGCCATCAGCAGCACAATTGAGCCTGCCTGCACTGTGCTTCAGGAAAGAGAGTAAACGTGATTTACAACAAATAATTCTTTGTTCAGGTTACACAACATCTGTATGTCTGTTTGAATTTGGAAAACAAGGTATCTCAATTTCACAGTGATGTTGACTCTCTTAATTCGATCTGTTAATGCATGCCTGCACTCCAATAGTTACACTTGCGACTGTGTTATGATGTTGGGTAACCTATTTGCACATAATCTATCACTGTTATTCTGAAGTGCACTTTCATATTTAGGAACACTATAAATGTTTAGTATTTCCATGCAATCATGCTGGAAAGAATTGGCGTCCACTATTGTGAAACAGGTACATTACCCTCACGGCAATGAAATGCACATAAAGAGTGTATATACATTTTAGCAGAGAAGGCTGTCATTACATGGAACTTCATTATGCAATGCACAGATGCCCACCTCACAAAACTAAGCAAGAAGGAAATAACAGTTGCATTTTTAATAGCAATATCAGTGGTGCAACAGGTAGCTCACTTGCTTTTAGTGCAGAAGACTGATGATTCTACTCTCACATGAGGCAAATTATAGTAGTGCCTTTAATTTGTATTCCAAAAAAGTAAGAGTCTGCACAAACCAGACCAATAAACTCGACCAATGTGCACAAAAATGGAGCGTGGAGTAGACCACAATAAAAAATAAAATCCACATGTACACAAAAACGGAACAAATAACTCCCAATACACATAAAAACATGAACGTCTTCACATAAACCAAGCGTTTTCATCTCTCTTAGCATAGACTTCATCAGATGACCATTGTATTCAATACCACCTATTATTTATATAAAATCTCATAATTAGTTAATTAGAAAGCCTATTAGATATTGACTTTTCATTTAAAACCACCAATAGTTTTGCAGCTTGAGAATATTAAATGATGATTTCAACCACCTTAAATATTACAAATTTTAAAATATTGTAGTAAATAAAACATTATTATTAATACATATAGTTATCCATTTAAAATATCTCTAAAATCTGAGTGTTTAATTCACATTAAAATATTGATAAAACCACATATAAATACTTTAAAAAATGTTTAAAATAAAACAAGTGCAGAGTACATTATAACAGTGGGAGAGTCATGCCATCTAGTGGCAAATTTTGTTATTTACAAGTCTGGTCAGCTAAAGCTTAGCAGACCTTAATTTTAATAGTGGAAGAATGTAAATATAATCATTCAAACCAGCGGGGTTTCCAGCTTCCAGAGTTACTTGCCACCATAACTCTCTAAATTCTATCTTTTCCTCCCACGGACCCCCACTGATGTCATTTTTGATTTGTTCCAATACCATAAAACTGAATTTAGAATAAGGCATACTTTAGTCTGTCTAAAAAAGGCATTGGTGTCCTTTTCCATTGATATTTCATAAATATGTTTGTAGATCCTTCTTTTCAACTTTCTCTCTGTCCTTCCGACATAGAAAGACCTAAATACTCTGCATGTAGCCAAATAAATTATTCCTTTAGATTCACAGTTATAAAAATCAGAACTATTGATCCATTTATTCCTGCTTTCAAGGTAATATTTGTCTGTATTCAAAATGTATGTGCAATGGTTACAATGACCACATTTGTATGTACCTATCCTATTCCTGTTGGAATTAACTTTGCATTTATTTTCTAGGATAGTTCTTATACACTGTTAGTTCTTGTATACCACTTTCTGTGGAACCTTTGATATATTCTGTGAATCTGAAAGGGATACAAACCTCCCCCATTCCTTATTTAAAATGTTGTATTCTAATATTAAAACCTGATGAAATTCATCCCCTTTGTTCTCCTTATTATTCTTAATCCCCTTATTGATTTCCTTACATTTTTGAATGGGTTTAAATTTACTACTTCTTCCTTTTTCTACTTCACCCCTCAGTTGCTTGATGAAATTCAGGGGGTAGCCTCTCTTAAGAAACATATTTTCCAGTAACTCACATTCAATTAAAAAGTCATTGTCAGAACTGGTCATGTGACATCCCCTTACAAATTGCCCCTTCACTATATTTTTCTTGCAATGTGTGGGGTGTGCCCTCTTAAAATGTAAAAATGAGTTACAGAAAGTAGGTTTTCTAAATATCTTGGTTTCAAATTTTGTCCCAACCTTGTATACTTCTATGTCCAAATATTGCAAACTGGTATCAGAAATTTTATATGTAAATTTCAAAAAATTGGTTGTACTACTCATGTATGTCATGAATTCTTCAAATTTCTCCATTCCCGCTGTCCAAAAAAGGACTATATCATCCAAAAACCTTCTATATAATGTCCAGCAGGTTTTAAACTCAGAGTTTAATAAATATTTCTCCTCCCACTTTGCCAGGACCAAATTGGCATAGGTTGGGGCACAGGCCACTCCCATTGCCACCCCCTGAGTCTGTTGATAAAATTCACCATTGAAATATAGGAAATTATTTTTCAGAATTAAGTCCATTAACCAAATATTTACCAGTTTTTCATTCTGAGTTAATATCTGTTTTTCATAGACTATCTCTTCTAGCATTTCCATACCATTATTATAAGGGATGGAGGAAAATAAATCTATAATGTCAATGGTAATAAAAAGTAAAAAGACTGCGGTGGTGGTGCTGCGGTAGTGTTGTCACCTCATAGTTAGACGTTGCCTGTTTCATTCTCAGTTAGAGCATCTTCTGTGTGGCGACATGCGTGAATGGGTGTTCCTTCGTTGAAGGTTGTGCATTAGGCCCGGCAAGCCAGTACGTAAAACTCTACTGCCAATCATTAACGGACCGGAGTTCTGCTGTGGCGACCCCTAACAGGGAAAAGCAGAAAGACACAAATCATGTTTTAAATCCTCGGGAATGTCCCTTAAAAGGTCCCAAGAATCCCTTAGTATAGTTTTTCTACTTAGCCATAAGTTCTTTAATTTTTTGTCAACGTATTTAGTCAAAGGATACGTTTTTTATCCTTCGGCTGATACTATGGGTCTTGGGGGGGGGGTCAATTTCACATTTATGTATCTTGTTTCATCCCTTAATATTGTATTCATTTTACTTTCATAAGTTATATTGTCCATAATTACTACTCCACCCCCTTTATCCGGTTTCATAACTCTGATGTTATTATTTTCCTTAATTTCATACATTAATTCCTTTTCTTTCTTACTTAAGTTTACCTTGTGTCCTATATTGGACTGCTGTGTTCTCACCTCCTTTTCCATTACTTTTTCCAAATTTTTTAACTGAGGATGTAGGGGTGGGTTGTAAACACTCTTCCATTTAAATTCAACGTTTCTATTTATCTTGTCCCCAGACAACGTGATACTCAAATTAACCTTTCTCAAAAACATTTTAATATCTAGTAAGGTTTTAGTAATGTCCCCTCTTTTGTATGGGATAAATTTCAATCCCTTAGGGGAATAGCCCAAAGTGTTCCTTTTCTATAACTATATCACTAAAGTTGTAGATGGAGAAATTATTATAGGTGTTTTTAATTCCTTCCACTACAATCTCATTGCTGCAAGTTATGGTGGGATGGGTATTCAATAGAATTTAATTTGTATTCCTATAACCCACTAGATTTAAGTACATTTGAATGAATGCAACTGGACTACTCCAGCTAAAATTAAATTATTGCAGCTTTTGCCAAAGGAAGTTAAATGCCTTTCACAGTCACTCGTATTGCTATGAGATGCCAAGCACCACACAAATGCTGAGGACAAAATGTGAAGGCTTTTTGATGGGATATTTCTGGCCATGCATGTTGTGTGATTCTATTTTTTGACCAGATTAAGCATGTGTAAAAAGGGTTGATAGAACAGGGGTCAAAAAGGGGGTGGCATGCATACGGTTGGATATACAGTAGCAGGAGGGTGGTGGGAAACCACCATAGGTATCCACTTCTTCACAACATAAATGTAGAATTGTCCAAAGAATTTCATGACTTGTAGAGTCACCACACCAGAGATGGGTTGCCACAACAGAATAATGTTTTATAGCCAATTGGACCAAATCAAGTGTGTCAAGAGGACAACACAGGTGAAGTGGATGTATGCGGTGTCATTTTTTTCTGGTACAGGTGCCTATTTTTTTATAGGGGAGAGATGAATGTTGGGGAAGGTGCTTAGAAAAGGGAGAGTCAGGTAGGTATGGTAGGTTCAAAAATAGGTGCAGACATACAAGACATACAAAAATACAGGGATGGTGATGATACGAATGGTTGGGGAAACCATGACTGAGGATAGGTAGAGAACCTCAGAGGTTGATCCACATCCAGCTTGAGAAACGTAAGAATCTAGTCCTCACCCTCAGAATTGTCACCACTGTCTCTTGTGTCAGCTGCCTGGACCAGTGCCAGACATGGCATCATTTTGGCAACACATCAGAGGACCAATTCAATCCTGCCAATTCAAGAAGAAAGACCCCTCTCCATAATGTCCTCCACCAGCCTAGTCAGCTCCTGCTGGATGACAAAATCACTACCTCCACTACTACTGATCCCAGAGAGTACCACTGCACTAGCAGCCTGGGGTAGAGCTAGAGCTACCTTTCACAAGTGGAGGAGATAGGGCAGGAGTTATGAGAAAACACCAGTAGGTTTCAATCCAGATGTGATGGGTGTCTGTGCTGCTGAAGGTAGTGCCACAGCAACCAACTGTGGAGGTATAGTGGGCAGAGCCCCAGTGGTCTGCCTACCTTCCTGTGCTGATGGTTATTTTGTTTTCAGTAAAAATGTATAAAAATAAATAAATAATTAAGAAGAGATAGGGTGGGGGAAGCAAAAAAAGAGAGAGAATTAGATAATTGGCATGTCATATTACTTAATTATTTCAATACATAAACAATGTGACAAATACATAAGTGCACCTTGGCCACATCCAAATGTGATGGGAAGCCATGAATGTGTCATAAACTCAATAAATCACAATGATATGGTATGACTTAATTCAATTATGTATTTTGCTGTGCTATATCAGGTATCTACTTTCTAAGGTAATAACTGCATTTGCAGGTATTGCATTGTTAATGTCATATAGTTTTGCAGTTAAAATGTCTTATAAATTGTAGACTGTAAACAAACTGAATATCTATTTCTGGTATTGAACCCACACACAATTTAATGTACATATTGCCTAATGCAATAGCCAAGAGGTATTGAATCAGGCATGTAGGGTTGATATAAAAGTTAAGGTATGCCTGCTCAAGATGATAAACAGCGATGGACTGAGAATACTTCTGTGCCTTTCAATCAGAACAAATGCATGCTTACCCTGTGCTTCCCTGAGGTGACAGTCTCACCTGATGTGCCTCATGGTTTTCTGCTATCTCTGCTGCAGATGTACAGTAAAAAAAAAAGATATATGGAAGCATAATGGAAATACTGCATCGGCTAATTAATGCCATATCATAGACAAGCTATCGATCAGTGAACATAGACAGAATAGGGGAATTTTTGCAGTCTTAAATTCATCATCCCATTTCTAAATAGGTCCCTCTTGCACCTCTTCATGTCGCTGTAGTGGTGATGACATTGTTCTCCAGTGTGTGGGATTGCACTTGCACTGGAGACAGCCTTGACCAAGCTACTCCAAGCTCCAGCCTTAAACTGAGACTAGATATATTCTCCCTGCAGTAGCCCCCAGCTGTAGCACTTCACTAGGAGTGCCAAATTCTGGACTTCTCAATACGCCACCTTTGTGCTCTTAATAGAATACTACCACTACCATTACCAGCCATGTCTGCAGCAGTCAAGCCAGTAATATGGGTCTGAATTGGTGCCCAGTTCAGATCTTGCATGAACAGTTTGTGCTCAAAGACGCACAGCACTGCCAACTGCATTTGCACAACTGGAAGCACAGCAATGGCTTTCCAGACACATTGGCAATGAGCACATCAAGAATCACCAAAGTCAGTGAGATTAGACCATGTGCAATGCTCAAATATTGAGACAAGTTCAAATGTTTAGCACTGATATAATCTATGGCATTGGTTGTAATCATGGTTGGAGGAAAAATGGTATAACTTGTGACATATTGGCATACTGGAATTTAGACACTGGTATGATTGCGAACTACCACCTGTGAATCGAACCCCAAAGGAAAAAAGGATGAAATGTTAAACTTTGCTGATTAACTGTCACTGCCACGAAGACCTTATTCATTAACATAGTAATAAGAGGCATAGCAATTTAAGACTGAATGTACACATGCTTAAGAGATGTCTGTATGTCTGTGACTTTACTTTATCATAGGACTGCATTTTTATGTAAAAAGCAGTGTTTGTGTTTGTAAATACATTGCAGATTCATGCAGTTGCTGAGCTGAGTAGGACATGGTAGGTTGCATTACATATGTGCTTCATAACATATGCTGTCATAGACAGATACTTATATGTGAGAACTCAATAATTAGAATAAAAATATTGTACATATCGTGCCAATGTATGTGCATTCTACATTAAATATAATCATTGTAATTTTTAACATAATTAACATACATTATATTGAACATCTGTAGCAAGTAGTAATGACACATTTCTTGCAATAAACAGTTATGATACTAATGTTCACTTAATGTGACATTCCTAATCAAAATGTGGTGATAAATGGCATTTGACCCCCTTTGTAAATGTGTCTGCAAACTAGATTCAAACACTGCATTAGCTGTCTTTGTTCTTTATGATCATTGCACTTACACCTTGTGCCATAAGGGAAGCTATCTGATAGGTTGAATGTATTCACTGAAATATCCAGAGTGCTATCCAGCATGCTGATGGCTGTGCACCAGTACCAGGCAGGCTTGTGCTATAGAAGGGAGCCTAAATTAAATGTTTCACTGTTCTTCTTAGACAGTGAACTGTGTTTTCAGACTGTTGGGTGGAGCACAAATCAAAATGATATTAGAAAAAAATGACAGAGAAAAAAGCTGACAGGAACATGAATTCAGTCAGTGGGTATATCTACCAAAGACTGGAGCAAAAAGTGCATTCAAGTAACACAGTCATCCTTCTTGCCACTTCTGAAGTGCAATTTGTGGCACACATTATCAGACCTGTACTTAATGCCAAATAATGTGAAAGTGGATAGACAACACCTCACATACTAACAATTCTGATGTTTTACATGAAACAGTGATCTAATAAAATGTGTGTAAATATGCATTCAGACCTCACTCTGTACATTTATTAATTAACTGGATTCAAACTCTGCATCATCTGTTTTATTTCTCTCAAGTCACTTTAGTTATACTTGTGCCAGATGGATAATTAAGTGAGAGGTGGAATTTATTCACTAAGTACTATCCAGAATGCTGACAGAAATGTGTCAATGCCAGACTGGTGTGCACTACAGAAGACAGCCTAAATTAAGTTTTTCACTTTTCTCCTTAAGCAGTAAACTTCAGATAATTGCCAGAGACTGCTGCCAGTCCAGAGGGACCAATGGTAAATGGAGCGAAAACAATGAAGAGAATAAGGTACTTAAATAGAGGAAGCATTATGAAACAAGAATTAAAATGTATAGCTTTGATATTTTCTAAACTCTGTTGAGTTTCAACATGAACATATGCTCAATAAACATAATTATGCTCACACAAGCACCACTATCTCTTGATTAGAACCCCAGGACACCAGGGCATCCACAATACACAGTTCCAGTTCTTAGAACTATGAGCCACACATAGTACATTGTGAGGATAAAAAAGAGGTTACCTATGCTCAATATGAGACTTAGTATCAATTGACATTACAGGTGCAACAGAAACAAGTCCTGACCTTTGTCCAGTATAATATGCAGTTAGATGTGCCAATGGCTATGCTACTAGAAAAAGGGAAAATAACCTTTCCTCACACAATATAAAATAAAAAATGTGAAAACTGCACCTCTTTTGTGAACATCACTCCCATATCTATACTTCTCTAACAAGACTGTTGTATACTTTGCCTTGCAGTTGATATTTCTTTCAATTAGTAATCTGCTTTCTTAGTATTGCAGACCCCACTTGCATTCACAGACAGAAAATGTTGTCATAAACAATTCATATAAATGTTAGGAATGTTGCTCACATAAATCAGTCAATGGTAGTCACAAAATGTCTTGTAAGTCCCTTCTCTCTGGTACACCCTGATCAGACTAATCATTCACACATGCAAGCACTTAGCAGGTAACACTTTTCAGTGCTGATCATACCTATCAGCTGTCAAGAGTTTCACAGAATATCCAGATTTTTGGTTCATATTTTGGGTCTGTTCCTTACAAAATTTGTGGGAAATCACTGAGATGATATAAGGATTAGTCACTAAATAATGGCATAAATTTGAGTTCCAGACTTCAAATCCTTCAGAAAGTGTATGTTAAAGCAAACTCTGTTACTCTAGCAACTTTCTACATTTACCAGAGCAATATTTAAAATATGTCCCTATTTTTGGACTTTTGTACTCCCATTTTACCTGGCTTTGTCCAGATGTCTTGCATTAAGAGGTTGAGAGGTATGGTGCTCATCCTTGCAGAGGTATAGTGCTTGCATGTAATTGTGTAAATCCTTACACCATGTTTACATTCCCGGCACTTAGTGCAGATTGAGGAATGCATGAATGCTAATGAGTTCACACCTCATTTACATATTTACATTGCTGACAGGACTGAATCGGTCTTATTTAAAGGTAATTGTTAACCTCATGAAGTTGTATAATAGTAGAGGATACTGAATCCAGAGAACTCAATACTGCTACTTACTGCTACTTTTGAAAACTGTTTTCTACATTCACAATAGACTTGCTGCAAAGGTAGTTTACTGTTATGAACAAATTCATGTATTTTAACTTTAGTTATGGATTGCATTTATTAATACAAGTACTGCTTTACTGTCTGCATTATCCTCCATAGCTGTTGGCAATAGCATTTATACCAATAAACAATGATGCCACTTTGGACCTCAATAGCACAACAATAAGCAAATGATAAATAAAATGCAGAACGAGGTGGCTAAAAGGCAGTAAAATATAATTGTAATACCAGGTAAGTGCTTTCACATCAAACAATGCTTCCTCAGACCATTACAAAACACTAATCACATCACGAAACAATTAATCAATTAAACAATCAATTCAAGCAATCAAGATCTTAAAGTCAACTCACATCTCTAACTCCAAGTAATATCTCACATATATATATATATATATATATATATATATATATATATATATATATATATATATATATATACACATAAAAAAATTGCATATATCCATGCAAAAAACAGTAATATATATACATATAAATGCATTCTAACTGCATATATAAGAAAAAAAAATGCTAAATCTAACACATACAATTCATATAATGGATACATCATCTCAAGGGTCTAGCCTTTAAGTATGGTTTAATGGAAGCCCTATCATTAAGACTAGGGATTCTGTCTGCCTCCAGTTCCAAAATCAACCATAATTCACATTGTTCTGTTAAATTCTTCAAATCTCCTAATCTTAGACTAGATCTCAAACATTCTATTACTCTAAAACTGAATCTGTGTGTATAATTAAACATGACTGAGAGTTTAGCAAGTGCACTTCTTTCTCTATCATGGTTCCTTATAGCTGCCAGATGTTCTCTAACTCGTTCCCTCAACATCCTGTTTGTCATCCCTACATAAAATGAGGTACATAAATTGCAAGTAGCAAAGTAGATTATATTCTTGGTTGCACAATTAGCAGAGATTCTAATTTGTAAACCTTATTGGTCTTGGGATGTATAAACTCATTATCTAATGCTAGCACTTTGTAAATGTTACAGCATCCACATTTTTTCTTCATAAGACGTGTTTGTATCACATAACAGTCTCCTCAAATTATTTTTGTTTCTGTAACTATAGCATGGTCTGTTATCAATTACTTGCTTGATTTCAGTATCAGCTTGCAATATAAACCAATTCTTATTAATAATTTGTCTAACACAATCTACATTATTAGAATATTGTAGTGTTATTTTCACTCCATTGTTACTATAATTAGTTCTAAATGTATTTTCATGAATCATTCTTGGGCTATATATATATATATATATATATATATATATATATATATATATAGAGTCGGGCCCTATCAGCTCTCAAACTTTGTACTTCCTGTGTACCTCTATTTATCTCTCCATTTTTATAACCATGTTCCATCTTCATTAAATTTGGCTTCTACATTAATATTTTTATATATGTGAGAAGGATGCATGCTGTCTCTATATAATATATTATTCTTATGGCATGTTTTACTATGTAATTCTGTAGAGAAATAACCACATGCATTTTTCTTAATAGTAATGTCAAGAAACTCAATTTGTGTATTAGAGATAGTATAAGTAAATTTTAAGAAGTCAGTAGTGGTATTTATATATGACAAAAATTGATGTAACAACTCTATACTTCCCATCCAAATCAATACCAAGTCATCTACAAATCTCGTGTATAGAAAAATGCATTGAGAATAGTCCCTTTTGACTTAACACATACTTCTCTTCCCAGTATGCTAAAACTATATTGGCATAGCTATTGGCACATGAAGTGCCCATAGCTATTCCAAGTAGTTGTAGAAAATAGGTATCTTTGAACAAAAAGACATTATTGTCCAAAACTATCTCCAATAACATACATATCAAGTAAATTTTATTTTGACTATATGTATTGTCAGACCTTAAATAGATATTAACAGCTTCTATACCATGCAAATGGGGTATAACTGTAAATAAAGAACTTACATCGAGAGCTACAAGATAACTCCCCATTAATACCTCATGCTTTCCTGTTACTGCTGCATGTAAATCATAAATAAATTGTTTAGTGTCACATACCACATTCACTGACTTTACTAATGCTGGTCTTAAGTTCTTTTCAACATAGATAGAGATGGGTTGAGTTACCCATCCTTGTCCTGCCACTATTGGCCTTAAAGGTGGTTCTGTACTATGTTTGTGTATTTTAGGTCGACCTTGGATTATAGGTACTAAGGGATGCATCACTATAAAATAATCAAATAATTATTTAGTTATAATGTTACTCAGAAAACAATCATTAAGGGATTTATAAATATGTTCACATAAAAGTTCTACTTGCATCAAAGAAACCTTTTTATACACACCCTGATCATTTAACATAGAAAACATTGCTTCATCATATTTCTCCATATCATATACAACTATCCCACCCCCTTTATCTGCTGGGTGGATAGTAATGGTAGAATCATTGATTAATCTATCTAATGCTTCCTTTTCACCAATATTTAAATTACAAAATCTTTTGCAACTAATGTTATCTTTGCATAATGCTAATTGTCTTAATTCAGCTTCACAAAAATTACAGAATGTCTTGAGATGCTTTCAAGTCAGGAACAAACATGCTAGGCTTTTTAAAATGATTACACGACTTTTCTGAACTTTTGAACATTGTTTTAAGCATTACATTTCGTGCAAATAATTTAATGTCCAAAATGGCATTGGTAATGTCCGTACCTGTAGCTGGTATAAATGAAAGTCCTCTTTGCAGCAAACCCATTTCATTTTCAGTTAATTGTTTGGTTGATAAATTATAAACTAATAACCGTTGAATGGCTGTTTCTCCCATATCTTTTTTATGCGGTGGTTTGTATCCCTCTCTCGCGACGGTAACCCATGCTTCCTTCCCCTGCTCACTAAGCGGTGATGGGAATAATCTGTTGAATTGGCAGGGGTGGAGATAAAAAAACCTGTTGGTCTTTATTTTCTTTCCTTCGGACAACTTTCTGATTTTTTGGTTTATTATTCGTTTGCAGAGTGTCTATGAATGTACATATTTCAAAATAAGAAAAAGGCTAGCAATATAATTACAGCAGCCAGACATCTGGCAACTGCAACTGCCAGTTAATCTATGGCACAGCACTGGGTTCACATAGAATCACTGATGTTGGGGCTGACATGGAAGACAACACAAGTGTGTCTACTGTAGAAAACTATCCCCTGGAAACCAATGACTTGACAACATGGTTAACTTTGCCATTTCCTCACTAAACAGTGATCTTGGAGTTAGTATATCTAGTTGGTGGGGGTGGGTGTTACTTGCTGCATTGCTTTTTTTTTTTGTCCAGGTGGCCAAGTGGTTCAGTTCCCGAGGTTAGAGATTTCAGTTCCTGGTGTTTGATGTTGTAAGGTTTCACTGATGTGGTCTTGATGAACTCAGATTAGATGATGTGGTAAGTCTATCTTTTGAAGTAGACCCACATATATATATATATATATATATATATATATATATATATATATATATATATATATATATATATATATACATATATGTGTGTGTGGTTTACTACCAAAATCAAGAAAAAACCTATTGACAAATACCCACATCATTGAACCACAACATCAGAAGCAGTCATACCGACTGCTCTGCCTGTCAAAATGTTCAAAAGGCAGGAATCAGCATTCGGCATTATTTTTACTATCACCATCTGGTAAAAGTAGTATTCACCTGGCATACAATTTTATTCTGTTTTGCAGGGGGGCAAGCCCTCCTGCACCCCCCCCCCATATCCCCTGCTAATTAAATATTCTACCTCCGGGATTCCACTACAGTGAGGAAAAGGGTACTTTTCCTGATCCCCACTGTAGTGTGATCCAACTGAAAACAGCGATACTCAAAACTGTGAAACAGAGCTAAGTGTCAATGTTTTGGAGTTGACAGGATTTTCAATCACAATGTTGCCCTTTTGCACCTTTACCTTCAACCTTCTGACTGATGGTAATGATGGTAAGGTGGGTTTCAGAATTCTGATAGTAAACCATATATATACATATGTATATATATATATATATATATATATATATATATATATATATATATATATATATATATATACACACACACACACACACACACACACACACATATATGTAGATATATCTATATATATGTGTATATATATATATATATATATATATATATATATATATATATATATATATATATATATATATATATATATATATATGTATATATATATATAGAGAGAGAGAGATTAGATATTGATATATAGATATATATAGAGAAAGATAGAAACATGGGGATAGAAGAGACATCGATGGAGAGTGAGAGGGAAAGGAGAATAGGAGGAAGTCCATTGGACAGTAATGATTTCTAAGCGGTGTGTCGTATTCTGCAGCTGTAAAGGCACTTGTCTTCTGGTTCTTCTGTCATTTGCTTTGTGATGCTTATCATCTCCATTTCATCTGTCTTTTTTGTATCTCAAACAGAGGTAATCCAGAGAGCTTGAGTGAAGTCTGGTATCCCACCTGTGACCCATAGAGTGACAGGACTAACAAGAAACAGAGTACAAAGGATTAGTCCAGATAAAATCACTTTAGCTAGCAGATCTAGGAGACTCTCTCTCTCTCTGGTACCCTCCCTGTTGATAAAGACAGCTTGTTGAAATTTCCAGTAATTTATTCTACTGGAAAATTCAACAAGGTGTCTTTATTCTTCCCACGGGGAGGTTATCAGAGAGACAGAGTCTCCTAGATCTGCTAGTTAAACTGATTTTATCTGGACTAATCATTTGTACTCAGTTTCTTTATGTAGGGGTATGTGGGTCTATCATTGCATGACCACCTGCATATGGTAAGCACACATTCTGTATTTTTATTAATATCCAAAATGTAGATCCATGTGTAAATTAAATGTGTTTGATTTCATTGAATTAGCATCTTTTAAATTGTAATATATGTTTTACATAACATAGGTTTGATCATTGCTTATTCTCTTTCTATTTATTTATTTCATTTTATGTGCTTACTTGTTATCATAGGTGATCCTGCCAGTGGAACTGTGGAACTTCTGCTGCCTGATGCCAGAGTATTGGTAACTACTGATGATGATAGCAGTGGCAAAGATGCACAGTCTGGAGATGCAGAGGGTCAGTCTGACATTGAGGTTGTTTCTTCAACATCTCCTGCCCCTATTTTGGACAGAGTCGGTATACCTATGTGTACCCATGGCACAGACACCTCAGGCATAGGACATATTGAGAGTGACACAGTTGATCAGGGTAGCGTGGTTACTCCAGTTGCAGAAATGGTTGATTCTCCTCATAGCCACCATGAGGATGTGGACCCACACAGGGAGGTTATTAGAGGTGCTCAGAAGAGGCCTGCTATCCATTCTGTTCCTGATGTTGGTGTTTCAATGGGTGCCACATCATATATGCACAGGGTTGTCATGGAGGCAGAGGCATGTTCAACAATGGCCTTAGAAGACATAGTGCAAGTACTAAACATTGTAAATTCTGATGTGCAGGACTAACTGAGTCATGCAGGTGACTCCTTAGAGAAGATGAATGACTCATTGGATTAGGCAGGATCTGTAATGGAATATTTGCTGGAGGAAGCTCAGCAACCATGTGTCCAGAGAGTTACTACATTGTCCAGTGTTATCCTGCTCCCACACTGGCACTACTTCCCCTGCTTTGCAGTGATGTAGTAATAATGCAGATGCAAAAAGTCTCCAAAGGCAGGGGCAGGGGTGTCTGTGTTTGATGTTAACAGAATGCAGCCATTACATTGTTAAGTAAATGTTGTGCATTTTGTCAGTCATCCTTTTTTATTTTTAGTATTTTTGCATGTGAAGGCTTTTATCCTTTCTTTTTTTTTTTTCTTTCTTTCTTTCTTTCTTTCTGGTATTCAGTGTGCATACTAGTCTGTGCCTCTTAGCCAGTGCCATTGCACATTGTGCATGCCTATATTTGCTGGCAGCATCTGTGCCTGGTGATTCTCCCTCAGACTCGTCATCAGTACCTGCTGGACCTGCCTGTGGTACATGGATCTGTGGTCTTGCCCCAGTTTTCCTTGTTGAAGCTGTGTCCTGGGAATGATATTGTGCAGCATGAAACAGACTTTAAGTAGTTCGGCAGAGGTGGCTGGTTCATACTGAAGGGCACCTCCTAGGGTGTTTTGACAATGGAACCACGATATTTGATCAAGTCACATACATGTTCTATGATATTCCTAGTCTGAGCAATGACTTCATTGTACCCTTGCTTGTGAGGGTTGTGTTGGTTTCTTATGGGTGTCATGAGTCTTCCAGGGCATAACCTGCATCCCTCACTAGATGCCCTTGAGGAAAGTAAACCATAGCAAACCTTGTGTACAGCTTGCAGATGTGCCATATGTGTGAGTCATAAAGACTGTCTGGGTTACCTGCACAGACATTGTAGATGATCTCTTGGGCATTACACGCAACCTGACAGTTTATAGAGTAGTATCCTTTTAAGTTGATGCACCTCTTTCCCTGTCTCCAATGTGGGGCTCTTACTTCTATTTGTATGCAACTTATGGCCCCCAAAACATCAGGGAAATGTGCTAGTGCACATAATTCCAGCACAGTTCTTGCTCCTTCCTGTGGGTCTCATTTATTTTATCTATCTATCTATCTATCTATCTATCTATCTATCTATCTATCTATCTATCTATCTATCTATCTATCTATGTATCTAATCTATCTAACATTTGTTTACCTGGATAGTCTGACTAGGTCAGAGCCCATTTTCAGTGGAGGCCCAGGGAGAAAAGCCGCAGAGGCAATTAACAAATTACATAGATTACAACAAATTACATTACAAAAGTTGCATTGAATTACATTGACTAGAAATGACATAAAATATATATTGGTAGTTAAGACAGATAAGTAAACAAGCAATAGTTTAAACAGTGTAGCAGTATTGAACACAGACATCAGATTATTGTGTATCATAATTTCACAAATGTAAAAAGCCTAATTAAAGCAATACTGTAGACTGAAGGAGTAAAGACAAGACAAGAGAAAATATCACAAGACAGGTAGACTTAGCAGGAAGGCCATGGACTAGACAAGAATAAGAGGGAAATATTATTTTAGTGAGATTAACTAGTGAATCGAGAAGAACAGAGATGAGAGGTGAGGGACAAGGACAATAAGGAGGAAGGAGAAAGGATGATAGGGGAAAGGGAGATAAGTTAAGTTAAAGATATACTAATAGGTGAGAAGAAACAGAGAGTTAATATGTACTAGTAGGAGGGTGGTAAGGAAGAGAAGATAAATGGTTAAATTAATTGTGAAAAGGAGGGAGAGGGATGAATACAAGATTAAGTAATAAGTGAGTAAGTTTTGTTACATATGTAGGACATTAGGCTGGTAACCTCCTGTACAAAGGTAATATGATTTAGCATGGGAAACTGATATGTTTCACTGTAGCACTGCATTTAGAAACTGATGTAATATTCTGGAATCTGTGGACTGTGGTACCCCTAATACTGTATATCCCCTATGGGTTTCTGAAATAGCTAATATATTTTATGCTACACATACCTTTTTTAAGCTGAAACAGGTTTTGCATGATTTTCCTGGGTCCTCAAGTGAGGGAAGCAGAGGTTGCATATTTCCTCTAGTTTTTCTCTGGATATCTTGTATTGGTCTCCAATTTCTATATCACGAAGTGCGTGATAGCTCAAATGGGGTCGAAGTACCCTCCTACTTCTTAGCCAAGGTCTGGCTACAGCAGCAGCACCTTGAATTAAGCCTGTTGCACATACAGGTTAGAGAAGAAACACACTAAGCAGGCACCTTAAAGTAGCAAGTCCGGAACACAAGTTCAATATGCTCTTAGATAAATAATGTCTTCATATAAAATGGGTCACCAAAACATACAGGTTAATGATGACAGCAGCAACTGCTAACATTCTTTTTTCTAAGTGTAATCGTGGCTGTAATCCTAAGAATTTTTGATTTCAGGGCAAATGGCTACACTGAGTATACACGATTTCTTTATACTTCATGAATAGCTCCACCATGTTGGATTGGTTAATTAGCATGTCATTCAGCGGCTTATGCAATTATTAGCATATTCTGCCATTTAGCTTCGCTTACTTTATGTTACATCTTAAGGTGTCACCTAATCACTTACTAAAAGAATTAAAATAAAACAGTTTAAAATATAGCTAGTAGCAGAAATAGACTGCAGATTTGTATTTAAAATCTGCTAGAACCCATCAATAGATTAGTGTTGTGCTCCTTAAACTTGTATAACAGGCAAAACTGTCCCAGTTCATATTCCTTTTCCTCCTCAGTATATTAAAATAGTACCATATGAAGAAGCAATAGTGGAGGTTAGGCCTATATTAATGTGGACCAGTAATATCCCAATGCACTTAATAGTGGATAGATTGTATATGGTGAATTATAAACATTTGCATAAGGAAGTTGCAGTGCAGAGCAGTGCAAAAAATGCATAAGTATGCATACCAGTTTAGTTACCTACCATTATGAAACTGTACAGAATGCATATCTAGGTATGTAATGCATGTCATTGTGTGGGAGTGGGGGCTGCTATGTAAATACACATCTGTGTGTGTGTGTGTGTGTGTGTGTGTGTGTGTGTGTGTGTGTGTGTGTGTGTGTGTGTGTGTGTGTGTGTGTGTGTGCACGTGTGTGTGTGTTTGTGTGTGTGTGTTTGTGCACATTTGTATGCATGCACATGAACAGTATATGAGTGGGTTTGTGAATGTATGTGTACGGATGCTTATCATGAGTGTGTCTATGTTTGCTGTGGATGATTGCTGCTTGACTTGATCTGACTCAGGTATGGTGGGGAGATTGTAGATGCAGTTTGCAGAACACTGGATGTATGAACATCTGTGTGTCTTTGTGTGTGTGTGTGTGTGTGTGTGTGTGTGTGTGTGTGTGTGTGTGTGTGTGTGTGTGTGTGTGTGTGTGTGTGTGTCTGTATGTGTGTGTGTGTGTGTGTGTGCGTGTGTGTGCGTGTGTGTGTGTGTGTGTGTGTGTGTGTGTGTGTGTGTGTGTGTGTGTGTGTGTGTGTGTGTGTGTGTGTGTGTGTGTGTCTGTCTGCATGTGTGGGTATTTTTGTGTCTATCCAGGGTATTTGACTGCATACCTCCCTGTGATCTCTGATCATCATCATCATCATCACTGATCTCTGGTCATCATCATCATCATCATCAGCTCCCCTTTTTCTCATTTTTCTGTATGCACCAGGTTGTCATGTCAACCATTATGATCTCTTTCTCTATTCAATGCCACTCTCCTGTCTTCTTCGGCACTCATGCCTGACTACCACTGGTCTTCTCTCACACAATCCATTCACTTCTATGCTGGATACCCTTGTTTCCTTTTGCCTTCTTCCTACCTGTCCCAAATCTTCTTCACTAGCTTGTCTTCTGCTTTTCTTAACATGTGCCTGAACCACCATAATCTGTCTTCTTTGACCTTTTCTGCAGTTGGAGCTACTTTATTGTCTGCTCTTATCTCCTGATTTCTTCATCTATCCCATTCTTCTCAGGCCCTTCATCTCCATCACCTCTAGCTTCCTCAACGGCTCTGCCTTTACTGCCCAGGTTTCCATGCCATACAGTTGTTCTGGTGGCACCACTGTTTTGTACACCTTACTCCTCAGCTTCTTTGGCATTCTTCTGTCATAGACTACACCTGACACTCTGTTCCAGTTGGCTGCAGCCCCTCTGATTATAGCTTTGACCTCTTCATTCAGACTTCTCTTCTCCTCAACCACCCTTCCCAGGTACTTAAAGCTATTACCAGTTCCACTGTTTTCCATTCTATCTCAATGCTCAGCTTTTTCTGAACTCCACCGTTTGCTGCAATTATAACTGTCTTATCTGTACTCAGTTTCATCCAATGTGCCTTCAGTTTAGCATTCCATTCCCCTATCCTTTGCTGAAGTTCTTGCTCAGAGTCTGCCTGCAATACCATATTGTATAAATAGAACAACTTTGTAATCTGTTCCCTCTGACCTGTTTGCTAATGTAGTCCATCACCAGCAATTATAATATATAAAACCCAATGATCACCACCACCACCATGTATTACTGCTACAGTGTGCACCTGATTTGCAGTTCACTATGCTGCATCATACATTAAGATATGTTCATCTTGTTAACTCCATGGCTGGTGTACTAATAGAAACCCTGAAACTTCCCTTTACCTTCTACTGAACAGCCGGAGGCTCAGAACTGAACTGTGGTGCACACCCACTCCCACTGGGAAGCCCTCTGTAAGATCAAACACGGTTCATAATTGAGTCATTTGGTCCTTATACTAATCCTACCAATGCTTCACTTCCCAAAAACATTGCGATCTCTACTATCAGACAGAAAGCACTCTGATCAACTTAGCTTACCCTTTCTGACACTGTGTGGGTGTGTGTGTGTGTGTCTGTGTGTGTGTGTGTGTGTGTGTGTGTGTGTGTGTGTGTGTGTGTGTGTGTGTGTGTGTGTGTGTGTATGATTCATTGTGTTTGTTTGTGTGTTTGTCACTCCCTGTTGATACTTGCATGACATGTGTATGTGTTTGGCTTGCCTGTGTGTGGGCTGCTAGGCACCTGCACATCTTACTAGTGCAGTACATAAGGTCTTCATTTGTTTAAAGTACCCAGCTGAATAATTCATAGATATGCACATTCGTTTTGAATTAGATGTATTGCTAATTGTAATATGCATAACTATGACTCACGTAACAGTGAAGCAGCACAACTCAGCTTATGTGTGCGGTGCAATATACACTATTGTAATATTATCTATGAATATCATGGCTAGTTTTAGCAGTAAATGGAATTTATACTCACTAGGCTTTTGTATTATAAAAAGGCATGACTCTAAATTCAATGTAAAAAATGAACCACAAAAACACAGAACGACTGAGTCATAAAAAAGTGACAGACTGTATAACTAATACTAACCTGAACAAAACATTCTCAGTAAAGTGTATGCTAAGCATCTAATAGCTAAACTGCAAGCTTTACAAGCAGATCTCAAGATCATTCTATGCATTACATAATAACAGTACTTCATGGCTACCGTTTGGATTATATGGTAATATACAAACCTCCCGCTGTGTTTGGTCATAAGAGCTTTGTTTGGTCACTCAGTCTTCATCCTCATGACCAAACCCCGTAATTATAATATATAAAACCCAATGATCACCACCATGTATTATTGCTACCGTGTGCACCTGATTTGCAGTTCACTATGCTGCATCATACATTAAGATACGTTCATCTTGTTAGCTCCATGGCTGCTGTACTAACAGAAACCCTGAAACTTCCCTTTACCTTCTACTGTCTTTAACTTTTGGAATTTATATTATATATAACACAATGAGATGTGTCACCTTCAGCTTTTAGTGTGTGGTCCTTCATGTTTCAAAATTTATATCATATTCAGACTCTTCAATTTATAAAACAATCTTTAAACCACCTTATTACACCCTGACTGTAATATGGTTATTGGTAATGTATATTATTCTTCCATAATCCATGTCTGATGGATCCTTATTTTACCTTTGTAAGTTTTATATCAAGAAATCTAATCCACAAACTTCTAGCTTTGCTTTGCTTGTCTTTCTTTCCCAGTCTGTGGTTTCTCTCCTGCGTAATCAGAAGGCCACTATATGTGTACAGCTGTTTCACGCTTCCATTTTCACTGTTACTTGTGTGAAATGTACCTAGGTGTATATTTTCACAGCCACTTAGTACAACATGCAATGGCCTACCTACCCCACCCACTGAGATATCCACTCATGTAGATTACATTGTGCAACACTGAGTACTGATTCACTGCCTCATTTGCTAAGGTCATTATGACTTTTTTCTTTCTTGTTCCTGTCAATTTATGATACACATTTTAGTTTCAGTGTTACCAAGTAGTTCTTCATGTTTATCTATTCATTTTCAAGTAGCGTGACAAGAAGTATAGTGGTATTAAATGCTTCTGAAATGAAGTCATTCTTGGCAGTTATTAAAGAGGCAAACAGAACTAGCATATGTTGTTTTAATGCAGCTGCTGCTTAGCCATTCATGTAACTTATGTTCCCTGCTTAACCAGTAAACTACAGATGCTCGCAATTTGTTTAATGTAGCAAATCCTCATCTGTGGAAAGAATAATAAAATGGCACTTTATAAGACATTCAATTAATATGTTTCTGTGATTTATGACAATAAATAAATTTCTTCTGCTATGTTCCCCAAGGCTTATATTAGTACATTATGACCCTATAGCTGTCCATTTGTAGAGACGTCCTATTGGTTACACAGACAACCGTCATAAATTCTGTGTGGTAATGAATCAAATCAGCATGTAATGATCAAATCACGGCTGTAAACAACCTGCAACAGTTTAGCTGGATCTAAATGCATTGTATCTTGCTGTCAGCCCAGTGACTTTACAAGTAACTTTATAGAGGCTATCAACAGAATCTCCTCTGTGGATTAAAAACAACCAGGAAAACATTGTCTTGCAGTCTATTACCAATATGTGAAGAACTTGAAAGCAGCTTGAAGCTTTCATTCCAAAACAGACCTGAGGGATTCAAACTATGTTAGTGGTTATGACTCATGCTGTATTCATTCTGACTCATAAAATCTTCAGGCTGGGTAATTACTTTTTAAACAGCTTTGGGAAATGTAATATCTGAGCTAAATTTCAAACATAGTCTTTGAAAAAGAAGAAAAAAACAGTTGTTCTTAGATCTAGTAGGTTCATAATTCTGGCAGAACAAGGAACAAGGAGCACAGCAGTCTATACTCGTTGCTGTCATACCTTTTAAATAAACCATTTTTTATAAAATATTTTCTATTATTCCATAGACTGTCAGTAAGGGTTTTATGAATAATATTCAGCTATGCCATTTTGCTAGTAATGTACTTTATTGTTATAACCGAGTATCATAGAAAATGAGCTCCCTGCAGATTCAAAGATGATTTGTGTTCATCTGAAAGGCTGAACAGCATCTGTTCTCTTTTTCTTCATTCACTGAAGAGGTAATTGGTGGTATGGAAAATTGTCTTTTATCAGCTGAACCAAAGTGACAAATTGCTTTTTTCTCTTTGCTATGTCTAACTGAGAGAGCACTACAAAACTGTATGGCTCTTATGTATAAAAAAAAAATATATGAATTCTATAATGTAGCAGTTTAGTTACATTTTCATATGTATGTATTGTCCCTTCATTTTCTTACTGGCTCAGTTTTATTCAAGCTACGCCTCTTCCTCCAGTGTGAGAAAACAAAGCAATTTAATGACTTTGTCAAGAAATATACCTCAAGTAATATTCTGCAGAATATGAAAGATGTGTGGTATTGTAAACTAACTAGGAAAATTATTTAGTTCAGAAGTTTCGAGTTCTAAAAACTCATAACTTTAATGATGTAGTAAAATGTTCAAATGCTGTGTATCTCTTTGCCTTTTGTAAATATTGAAAGACCTTTGTATTTTTCTTTTTTCTTTTAACAACGTTCCAAAGAAAGGGTGGCATTTGTTCTTAGTTGTCGCTAGGTATTGAAAAAAGTGCAATGTAATGAAAAAAGCAAGAAAAGTGAAGAAAGCATCCCGTCAAGTAATAAAATAGTTCACAGAGGGTGTACATGAACACAACCAGCCTTTTAGTTCACACTATTAAACAATTGCACAGTAGTGTAAATGCTGGTTTGTGTAACCACTAGTAATATCAAACAAGGTATTTATGAATTGCTGATAATTTTCAGTGAAGTTTGTTTTGTATATGGTTATTTTGGATACCTTATTTTTTTTTTTTTTGGTGGGGTAGCGTTTTTATATTTTGAGCATTATGTTGGTTACTCTGTACGTGTTATACCGAGTCATTGCCATTGCACTGTTTAGTGTGGGTTAACACAGATTCTTGTCTTTAATGAAATTTCTTCTGATCAAGTTGGTGTGACCTTGGTGTTGGTATTTTTAAGTCTAGGGATTTGACAGGTTTTCCCCAACATGAAGGTGTAGGGGGTCCTGCTACCTTGCAAAAATAATGCTTTATTTGTGAGTTTGGACTGGGGATGGGTTTCTCTTTTGTGTTTACTGTTTTTATTGTTAGTGTTTCATGTGTCTGGTAATTTGTACATTTGGTGTTTTGTCTTCTCTGTTTGAGGATCATTCTGTTGTGTATTTGAACTAAGTTGGTATAGTTATCATAATATAAGAAATATTGCTAAATGACATACAGTGAAGCTGGGGATCTTTCTACTCGAGTTTGTAGTTTCTTATGTAAAGAGAAAGTGGTGTGGCTGTGGTATTCTGAGGACAGTAATCATCAGGTTCCCTTTCCAGGACATTTGTATAGAACTACCTGCAGTACTGGCCATTAAGCTACTTATATGATTACACATATATAATCAGTAAAGCACACGGAGTCTTATGTTCTGTAGCTCTCAGCACACACCCAGTTTTGCGACTTCATTTCATTAGGCAAGTGACTTATAAGCCTGAGTATGCAGTAATATCCATTCAATGCACAACCTAACCCAACAAGTGATACTGTATTTGTGAAATTATATTTATTTACTTTTTATCATTTGGCAGTATATGTGCAATGAAGAAAATATTATCAGATTGATATGGTGACTGTTTTGGCTTTATGTTATTCACTTCCTGTCTCTTTTACACAGTATCATGTTTTTTACATAGTTTAATTTTCTCTTTATGGACCTCATGCTTTCTCTTTCTAAAAGCAATCTTTGTTTTACCTTTTGGATATCTTTTACTGTACCTGATCACGGAATGTACTTAAAAATTAGATTTTTATAGTTTTTATTATCATATAGAGTGCTTAATTCATTCACATCTGTAGCATTGATTATCCACTGCTACTAATCACACCTGCATACCTAGCAATGATAAGCCACTGCCCTTATTGTACCTGCAGCCTGTTTGTGCACTCAGTAACAAAACACAATAATTCTGACGTTAAACAAGGAATAAAAGATGCAAAATCAGGATTGATAAGTTCCCTGATTTTACATCTTTAACTTTAAGTTAAAAAATACAGTAATTTACAGAGAAAAATGAAGAAAAAGGTAGAGGTTTTTACATTCTTTTTGACTATATCTGGAAAATCTCCTAATACCTGTGTGAAGATTGGGTAGAGATGGGTGAAGAAATGTGAAGACTGGTAGAGAAGGGTGAAGGCTGCCAGCCTAGTCAAATTGAATATGATACATAATTCTGGCATTTGTAAATATGAATGTGAATCACATGCTTGTTGTCTTAAATGTAAAGAAATACTATTACATGTGGAACTGGAAATAAATGTGTCAACAGTGCACTCTACTGACCAAAGTAAAGCCTGTGGTGACCCTTTCAAGTAGACAGTGGTGCCAAAAAGTCTAGATGAAGAAATTCTTTCTATTGTTTTAACCAAGAGTTAAATTGCTAGACTTAAACATGCAAATGTATTTTTATTGCTATGTTCCTGACCAACTGCAAGATAACAAAAGGGAGATGTTAAGAGTGTAAATGTAGTTAATGTGTCAGCCTGGGAACACCAGGAAAGTGTAAAAGATGGTGTAATGTTTATGAGAACTGCAGTTTCAATTTAAACAGTGAGAACCAGAGATTATTAAGCATTTTGAGCTTGGACATCTAACTCAGCACTGCCTGTTGTCTTAAGTAAGTTATCTTAGAAGTGTGTTTTCTTGTAGAGATAGCTAGGACTATAAAGATTACACTAAGTGTTTTTCTGTTATGTCAGAACTGTACTACTGAATTATTTTAAGTTTCTGTGTGATCTCTAAACTCTTGAATATCACTGTGGTGTAGTAGTATTGTCTTTAGTTTTTAGTATGTATTATTAAATATTTTTAAACCCTTTTCAACTGTGGCTGGTTTATGTAGAGATAATTAAGCTTTAGAGTACATTGCATGCTTATAAGTGATCCTATAATAAGCCCTTCTAATAAGCCTTAAGATTGTTTAGTCACACATACCATTGGATAATAATATTGCACAGTAATAATTGGACACCCTTTTAAGGGCCTTTGGGTAGCTGATAATTATTAGCTGGTGGTGGCAGTAATTACTACCATATAGTCCGGGTATAGCGGCACAGCTGGAGAATCTGTCAGTCTTTCCCAGGAGTGTCTATGAAGTTGTATAAATACTTATCTCAAAGTGTGTGTGTCAGCTACTTGGGCATGGACATGAAGCACTGGTTGGCAGAGAGGGTACTGGATGTTAGCTTGCCAGCTAGGCTGAGATCTGAAGCCTATAGCTGTGCCAGTGGGGAGTCTTATTGGGGACCTGGGGAGCAAGGGAGTGACCAGCCCCAGACTGATTGTCATCTCTGTGTGCTCTTAAGGGAAATTGCACTTTACTGTGTGTATTTGTTATCCTTTCCTCATATATGAAACC